>NC_057801.1:701013813-701049993 GCF_018294505.1 Triticum aestivum
ATAACCGATACACTCTGAACACTTCCGGTGTCCGAATACTATCGTCATATATATAAATCTTTACCTCTCGACCATTTCGAGACTCCTCGTCATGTCCGTGATCTCATCCGTTACTCCGAACAACATTCGGTCACCAAATCACATAACTCATATAATACTAAATCATCATCGAACGTTAAACGTGTAGACCCTACGAGTTCAAGAACTATGTAGACATGATTAAGACACCTCTCCGGGCAATAACCAATAGGGGAACCTAGATGCTCATGTTGGTTCCTACATATTCTACGAAGATCTTTATCGATTGAACCGTTATGACAACATACGTTATTCGCGTTGTCTATCGGTATGTTACTTGCCCGAGATTAGATCGCCGGTATCTTCATACCTAGTTCAATCTTGTTAACGGCAAGTCTCTTTACTCGTTCCGTAATACATCATCCTGCAACTAACTCATTAGTCACTTTGCTTGCAATTCTTATGATGTGTATTACCGAGAGGGCCCAGAGATACCTCTCCGATACTCGGAGTGACAAATCCTAATGTCAATCTGTGCCAACTCAACAAACACCTTCGAAGATAACTGTAGATCATCTTTATAATCACCTAGTTATTTTGTGACGTTTGATAGCACACAAGGTATTTCTCCGGTATCCGGGAGTTGCATAATCTCATAGTCGAAGGAATATGTATTTGACATGAAGAAAGCAATAGCAATAAAACTGAATGATCATAATGCTAAGCTAACGAATGGGTCTTGTCCATCACATCATTCTCCTAATGATGTGATCCCGTTAGCAAATGACAACTCATGTCCATGGTCAGGAAACCTTAACCATCTTTGAAAACGAGCTAGTCAAGTAGAGGCTCACTAAGGACACAGTGTTTGTCTATGTATTCACACATGTATTTAGGTTTCCGATAAATACAATTCTAGCATGAATAATAAAAATTTATCATGAATAAGGAAATATAAAATAACAACTTTATTATTGCCTCTAGGGCATATTTCCTTCAGTCTCCCACTTGCACTAGAGTCAATAATCGAGATTACATTGTAATGATTCTAACACCCATGGAGTCTTGGTGCTGATAATCTTTTGCTCATGGAAGAGGCTTAGTCAACAGGTCTACTACATTCAGATCCATATGTATTTTGCAAATTTCTATGTCTCCCTCCTTGACTTTATCGCGGATGGAGTTGAAGTGTCTCTTGATGTGTTTGTTTCTTTTGTGAAATCTGGATTCCTTCACCAAGGCAATTGCTCTAGTATTGTGACAAAAGATTTTCATTGGACCCGATGCACTAGGTATTACACCTAGATCGGATATGAACTCCTTCATCCAGAATCCTTCATTTGCTGCTTCCGAAGCAGCAATGTACTCTGCTTCACACGTAGATCCCGCCACGACGCTCTGTTTGGAACTGCACCAACTGACAGCTCCACCATTCAAAATAAATACATATCCGGTTTGTGACTTAGAGTCATTCGGATCAGTGTCAAGGCTATCATCGACATAACCATTTATGATGAGCTCTTTGTCACCTCCATAAATGAGAAACATATCCTTGGTCCTTTTTCGGTACTTCAAGATGTTCTTGACCGCTGACCAGTGATCCACTCCTGGATTACTTTGGTACCTCCCTGCCAGACTTATGGCAAGGCACACATTAGGTCTGGTACACAACATAGCATACATGATAGAACCTATGGCTGAGGCATAGGGAATGACTTTCATTTTCTCTCTATCTTCTGCAGTGGTTGGGCATTGAGTCTGACTCAATTTCACACCTTGCAATATAGGGAAGAACACTTTCTTTGATTGATCCATTTTGAACTTCTTCAAAACTTTGTCAAGGTATGTGCTTTGTGAAAGTCCTATTAAGAGTCTTGATCTATCTCTATAGATCTTGATGCCCAATCTATAAGCAGCTTCACCGAGGTCTTTCATTGAAAAACTTTTATTCAAGTATCCTTTTATGCTATCCATAAATTCTACATCATTTCCAATCAAAAATATGTCATACACATGTAATATTAGAAATGCTACAGAGCTCCCACTCACTTTCTTGTAAATACAAGCTTCTCCGAAAGTCTGTATAAGACCATATGCTTTGAGCACCGCATCAAAGCGTATATTCCAACTCCGAGATGCTTGCACTAGTCCATAGATGGATCGTTGGAGCTTGCACACTTTGTTAGCACCTTTAGGATTGACAAAACCTTCTACTTGCATCATATACAACTCTTCTTCGAGAAATCCATTAAGGAATGTAGTTTTGACGCCCATTTGCCACATTTCATAATCATAAAATGCGGCAATTGCTAACATGATTCGGGTAGGCTTAAGCATCGCTACGGGTGAGAAGGTCTCATCGTAGTCAACTTCTTGAAGTTGTTGAAAACCTTTCGTGACAAATCAAGCTCTATAGACAGTAACATTACCATCAACGTCAGTCTTCTTCTTGAATATCCATTTATTCTCTATGGCTCACTAATCATCGGGAAAGTCCACCAAAGTCCATACTTTGTTCTCATACAGGGATCCTATCTCAGATTTCATGGCCTCAAGACATTTATCGGAATCTGGGCTCATCATAGCTTCTTCATAGTTTGTAGGTTTTCCATGGTCTAGTAACATGACTTCCAGAACAGGATTACTATACCACTCTGGTGTGGATCGTGCTCTGGTTGACCTACAAGGTTCAGTAGTAACTTGATCTGAAGTTTCATGATCATCATCATTAGCTTCCTCTCTAGTTGGTGTAGGCATCACTAGAATGATTTTCTATGATGAGCTACTTTCCAATTAGAGAGAAGGTACAGTTACCTCATCAAGTGCTACTTTCCTCCCACTCACTTCTTTCGAGAGAAACTCCTTCTCTAGAAATGTTCCATTCTTGCAACAAAGATCTTGCCTTCGGATCTGTAACGCCCCGGATACAACTTTCCATATTCGTAACTCCAACTCTTGCCTTTTCCGAAAATGCGATATGATATTTCCTTCGTGGTTGGGTTTTTGTCTTTTGTTTTGCATTTTGTTCATGTCATGCATTTCATCTCCTAGCATCATGCGCATTGCATCTGCATGTTTTCATAAAGCTTGCATCCATTCGTTGTTGCCGCATTCCCCCTTGCCTTCGTTATCCCTTTCGAGACCAACCGTTCATTTGTTGTCCAACCGTTTGTCCCTCTCTACACTCTTGTCAGACCTCTCGTGCGCGTCCGATACTCCCCTGAACCCGACCCAGAAAGTCATCGCCGTGGGTCCGGATCATCCCCAAACATCCCGAAAGTATCTCTGTTTTCTTTGTTGGACTCTGCTAAGCTATTTTTCTCGACCGTTTGATTTTAATCGGAGGGTCAGATTAGACCCTAACCTAATCCACGTGATGTATATATATATATCATCCAACCCTAGATCCTAGGCGCCTTGCCCCATCCTTCCATTCCCTCCGCCGCCACTCTCCCGCATCTTCCTCGGGATCCAGATCTACCCAACCAAATCACGGCCAGCCATAGCCGGCACTCCTCTGCTCGATCCACCCCTACAACCGCAGCCATCCGAGCCTCCCCTGGCTCCTCTACCTCGCCTCGTCGTCCGGCGACCGGCGGCGCCGCCAGCGACCACGAGATAAGCTTCGCTGCCCTTCTCCTCCTCCTGTGGTTTCTCTGCCTTCCTCGTCTCACCTCCATGTCTCTCTTTCTCTATTCAAACAGGAGTGCCCGACGCCTCCCATGGAGTTCCTTGCAGCCTTCCGTCCGCGTCGTCTCGTACCGGACCTCGCCAGCAGGACCAGCCTCGTCGCCCCTCTCCTTCCTTCCTCCATTTCTTTTCTCTCGCTCCCTATGACGGTGTCACGACGCCACCGTTTAGCAGGAACCTGCCGCCCATGGAGCTCCTGGAGGTTCCCGTCGCCTTTGCCTCGTTCCAGGGAGGGAAGCCCTCACGCCCGCGTTGACCTCTCCCCTTGCCAAGCCACCAAGTCGCCCCGAGCGCCAAGTTCGCCACCGCCGCTCCCCTGCATCCCGTCTCCGCCTCTCCTGCTTCTGCGAGCACTCGAGGACGAGGACGAGCCCCTGCCTCCTCGCCTCCCCGACACGTACTGGCCCGATCCAGCCGTCTCCGACGCCTCCTCGCCGAATCCCACGCGTCAAGTCCGCCGCCTGCTACCGTCTTCCCGGCGAACCTCGCGCGCACCCCTGCCTCCTCTGCATCGCGCTGCTGCGCCTGGCCCTGCCTCGACCTGCTGCTGTTCCTTCTTCAGAAACGAGCATAGCAGCTCGCCCGACCCCTCGCCCGTTGACCGATCCGGCTAGGTCACAGCCACCCCAGGCCCAGCGCCCCTTCCGGCCTCACCTCACCACCGACATGGCCAAGCCCATGGTGAGCATCAGATCCAGCGCCCCCCTGTGCACTATTGGCCCAGCAGTTTCGGCCTGTAGTGTTTTTTTCCTGCTGCTGCGATTTTGCTATTTATCCAGGAATTTACTATTTTACAGAAAAGTCCCTCTAGATCATGCATTTAATAACTCACAAATGGTGCATCGGATTAAAATAATTTATAGATGAAAAATGCTTAGTTTTTCATCTAGTTTCAGAATCTGCTATTTTCATCCATGTTTGGAATGTTTAAGATGCTGTTTGATTAAATTTGCTCAAATGCCATGTTAAAATGATTTATTTCATAACTAAATAACCGTAGCTCGGGTTTTAATAAACTTTATATGTAAATGGGGTGGAAAATTGCCTAGTTGAACTTGGTTCACTTACTTTGCATATTTAACAACTCTAAAATTATGTTATAGGAAGAACAATAGCTAATTCAAAATATGCATATGGGGATTTTCCGAAATTGTTGTTTGTTGTTTCCGGCCTCATATAAATTGCCTAGATAGGTAGTTTTATTATGTTACACCTATTTCCATGTTAAACAGCATTTAATATTGTTGTGTACCTAAACGAGAGCGAACTAAATAACTCGAATGTGGAGTTTCATCAATATGCAACTCGTTGCATATTGAGCTCCACTTAATTTTTAGTATTGTTTGTGCACTTTGCCATGCCATGCCTCTTTAAACCGGTCATGCATCATATTTGTTTGTGCATCATGTCATGTTTATGCTTGTGTGTTTACCATGTTGTTTGCTTCTTTCCGGTTTGCTTCTCTCGTTAGCTTCGGTTTCTTTTTGGAGTTGTGAGGATTCGTTCGACTACGTCCGCTTGTCTTCTTCATGGACTCGCTCCTCTTCCTAGCGGGATTTCAGGCAAGATGACCATCACCTTGGATCTCACTACTATCATTGCTATGCTAGTAGTTTCGTTCTATCGCTATGCTGTGCTACCTATCACTTGTTTCCTCAAGCCTCCCAATTTGCCATGTCAGCCTCTAACCATTGCTTGGCTATGTTACTGCTTTGCTCAGCCCCTCTTATAGCGTTGTTAGTTGCAGGTGAAGTTGAAGATTGCTCCATGATGGACATGATTATGTTGGGATATCCCAATATCTCTTATTTAATTAATGCATCTATATACTTGGTAAAGGGTGGAAGGCTCGGCCTTATGCCTGGTGTTTTGTTCCACTCTTGCGCCCTAGTTTCCATCATACTGGTGTTATGTTCCTTGATTTTGCGTTCCTTACACGGTTGGGTGATTTATGGGACCCCTTGACAGTTCGCTTTGAATAAAACTCCTCCAGCAAGGCCCAACCTTGGTTTTACCATTTGCCTCACCTAGCCTTTTTTTCCCTTGGGAGTCGCGCTCCCGAGGGTCATCTTATTTTACCCCCCCCCCCAGGCCAGTGCTCGTCGTGAGTGTTGATCCAACCTGTCAGCCGCCGGTGGCCACCAGGGGCAACTCTGGTCTGGCCTACCGGAAGTTTAGACAATCTGGTGTGCCCTGAGAACGAGATATGTGCAGCTCCTATCGGGATTTGTCGGCACATTCGGGCGGCTTTGCTGGTCTTGTTTTACCATTGTCGAAATGTCTTGTAACCGGGATTCCGAGTCTGATCGGGTCTTCCTGGGAGAAGGAATATCCTTCGTTGACTGTGAGAGCTTGTGATGGGCTAAGTTGGGACACCCCTGCAGGGTATAAACTTTTGAGAGCCATGCCCGCGGTTATGTGGCAGATGGGAATTTGTTAATGTCCGGTTGTAGATAACTTGACACCAGATTCGAATTAAAACGCATCAACCGCGTGTGTAGCCATGATGGTCTCTTTTCGACGAA
Organism: Triticum aestivum; assembly: GCF_018294505.1. NCBI lineage: Eukaryota > Viridiplantae > Streptophyta > Magnoliopsida > Poales > Poaceae > Triticum > Triticum aestivum. The sequence continues at coordinate 701,020,047 of NC_057801.1, forward strand.
GTCCGAGAAGTGAACATGGTTTTGGGTTATGTTTGATGTAAGTAGGAGTTTAGGATCACTTCTTGATCATTGCTAGCTTCACGATCGTTCCGTTTGCTCTCTTCTCGCTCTTATTTGCATATGTCAGCCACCATATATGCTTAGTCGCTGCTGCAACCTCGCCACTTTACCCCTTCCTTACCCATTAAGCTTTACTAGTCTTGATACCCATGGTAATGGGATTGTTGAGTCCTTGTGGCTCACAGATTACTACAACAACAGTTGCAGGTACAGGTTATGCGATGATCTTGACGCGAGAGCGATGTTTGCTTATTTTGGAGTTCTTCTTCTGCTTCTTCTTCAATCAGGGGATAGGTTCCAGGTCGGCAGCCTGGGCTAGCAGGGTGGATGTCATTTGAGTTTCTGTTTGTGTTTCATCCGTAGTCAGATGGTGCTCTTATGTAAGATGATGTTGTATTCGTGTGGCATTGTATGCCTTATGCATGTGTCCCTATCTATTATGTAATGTTGATGTAATGATATCCACCTTGCAAAAGCGTCTTCAAGATGCGCTTCTATCCTTGGTGGGACCTTCGAGTTCCTTTAGGATAGGGTCGCATCTTGGGCGTGACAGGATCTGTGGTAGAAGGTGTCGGATTTCGGGTTCCGCAAACCCTTGAGAGGTTCGAACTCTGGGGTGCGTGTGAAGAACTCAACCTCCCTAGTCTTCCTACTCGCCAATCTCACAGCCTAGCTCGACGAACTCGAAGGAAAGGGGACACGACAGTTTACCCAGGTTCGGGCCACCTTGCGGTGTAAAACCCTACTCCTGCTTTGTGGTGGATTGGCCTCAGGAGGTGTGTTCTTGAGCTCGGGCGAGCTAGTGAGGGTGGAATGGATTCGATCCCCTCCCTATGGTGGTGGCGAGGTCCTATTTATAGTGGCCTTGGTCCTCTTCCAAAAATGAAGGCGGGAAGGGATCCCACAACGGCCAAATTTGAAGGGAGACAGCTAGTACATCTTATCCCGACGAAAGTGGTCTTCGCCTGCAAAAGCTTCTGGTCTGACGCCGTGGTGGGCTCGGCGATGACCTCCATCTTGCCGTCCTGGCGGTCTTGTTCTTGTTGCGCGGGAATGGAAACTGTCGTGGATTTGTCACGGCAGATGTCCTTGTGAAAGGACTTAGTCATGGAGCCATCGCTACGGGTTAACTTGAAGGGGTTAAAGCGGACACAAAGACACAAGGGTTTATACTAGTTCGGCCCCTTCGATGAAGGTAAAAGCCTACGTCTAGTTGTGATGGAATTGATGTGGTTTCGATGGCTAGGGAGCAAACAAGCTTCGTCTAGGCTCGAGTTGTTGTTGTCTGTCTTTGAACCGCCACCGGGTCGTCCCCTTATATACACGGGTGACGCCCGTCGGTCCATAGAGTCCCACACCGGTTCATACCCGTATCCCGGTTGGTCTCTCTCTATTCCTAACTTACAATGCAAGTTTACATATCAAGCCGGTCTACGGCTACAGGTTCTAAACCGACTATAGGCCTTGGGCCTTCATCTGCTTAATCACCTTTAAACTACTAATGAAGCTAACCCGACCCAGGTAGGCCGGTTCACGCCTAGTGGTAATATCCCCAACATTAGGCCCCATCTTGATTTGAACTGGTTCATGTCAATCCTTCACAAAAATCTTTGTCTTCAACATCTTCTAGTAATTGGTAAACCGCCATGTCGTCATCATCTCTGGTTGCTGTAAACCGGCATGATGTCATCATGAAGTTAACATTTATGACGCCTACTTTTATTAATAGGTCTGCGATACCCAAGGCAGCAGCTCCACTTCTGAATCTTGTGGCTCCTGGATTCGCGCGCCTGACACACGTCCCCTGCCTTATAAATAGGACCAAAGGGTCATTTCCTTTTCTCCCCTTCGTCTCTTTCTCTTCGTCTTCCTCGCATCGCCAGCCTCGGAGCTCCGCCGCTGCCGTTGACCTCTGCACCGTCTTGGGCCGCTGCATCAACCTGAACGCACCAGAGCACCGCGGTAGCCTTCCGCGTCTTCCTCAACTCTGGTAAGCCTTCTGTTCTTCTTAACATAGATCTATTCTAGGGTTTCGTGTTCTTGCCGTGTTCATCACTTGTTCATACTCGTACCCAGACTCCTGGACATATCTGTGAAACCATGCTCTGACTAGCAGTAGCTTTTTAGCATCCGCCTGTAGTTTTACGCTCAAGTCTATAGATCTCATCCACATTCCTTCCCATTGATTTACTTCTGTTCTGCTTTAACATTTTTGAATATTTTCTGTTTTTCTGAACTTGCTTCAGATCCATTGCTGCAATAAGACCTTGTGAAACCTGTTTCTGCATACTTAGCCATCCGCAACCTCAATTGCTTTCAATGTTTAGATCAGGCGGTTTAACTTAATATAGAAAAAGTTAATAAACCGGTATATACCATTAGTCCCCTTGTCGAACCGCCAGAACTCTTTAGCCATATGATGCCACTTCATAAAAATCCGGTTTAAATATACTGCCTCCGGTTTAGCATTGTTCATACCAGCGCCTTCTTTTATCCAACATGTTCTTGAACCGGAATCACCTATTTCTTGTAGATCTCACCATGGCCAAAAAAGTATATGAGTGCAACTGGGTTCCTTCTCGTGTCACGGAAACTCAGTTGGATGATTTAGTCTCGATCGACGCTTTAGACAGCAAAGAGACTATCCACTGGAGGGTTCCTGGTGATGAATGTCCTCCCACACCTCAAGAGGGAGAGGTTGTGATCTTTGCGGATCACTTAGCCCGGGGCTTCAAACCGCCCGGCTCTAAATTTTACCGGGATGTGTTAGCCAATTTTCAACTCCGCCCGCAAGATACTGGCCCCAATTCTGTTACCAACGTTTGTCACTTCCAAGTGCTCTGTGAGGTATACCTTCAAGAGAAACCCACAGTTGATTTGTTCAGAGACTGCTTCCACTTAAACCGCCGCACAGAATTCACTGATGGTCCCAATACCGAATTGGGCGGTATGGCAATTCAGAAAAGGAAAGAAATCACTTATCCCCATGCCAGACTACACAGTCACCCCAAGGAGTGGAATGCAACATGGTTTTACTGCAAAGATACTTCCCCTGATGATGAAAATCCTTTGCCTGGCTTTTGTCCGGAGCGGCTCAACAATACACACCCCTTCCCACAAAGGTTAAGTGCCAGGGAGAGGAGTAAATATGCTCCGCAATTATCCAAGCTCCGAGCTTTCATGGCCAATGGTTTAACAGGAGTAGATCTCGCACGCTGTTGGATATCATGGAGCATACTGCCTCTCAGCCGGTGCTCCGGTTTAATGTGCAAGTATATTGGTAGCGTTGATGACCCACTCCGACACACCAACATCCAGCTCTCCGATGATGAAGTCACAGAGGCTGTGAAGAAAATGCTGAACGAACCGGAGCACCTCTGCGCTCGAACCGGCCTGCTCCCTTTCTGTGCTACCAACAAACCGCCAGCTGTAAGATTTTGATTGTACTTTTTACTGAACCTATTATTGCTATCTCTGTCTGACATCAATTGCTGCTTAACCAGGGTGATAATCCGTTTTCGAGCAAGAAGCTTCCACAAGACAAACCGGAGAAAGCAGAACGGTCAAACCGGCCAAAGACCAAGGTCATCAAGAAGCCTGCTAAAAAGAGGAAAACCATTGCTTCATCTGATCCGGCTGTTGATGATGATGTGGGTAACTCGGACCTTGAGGTAGAACTCGATTCACTAGGCTTACTTTTTACACGCCTTATTGATGATGATACTTGTCAGGATGACACTGAAGCCAGTAATGCTGATGTCGCTGAGGTAACTATTCTCTCTTCCGATTCAGATCCTTTGCCTTTGCCAAAATTTCGCCAGACAAACCGGAAAGTTAAATTTTCTCATCCTCTTGCTTACTTGGATCCCAAATTTCTTATGAAGACTCAGCAACATGAAGCTCGCCGCACAACCCGGCACAGCGGCCAGGAAGTTACCTCTGCCGGTTTACCAAACAGTCCGGTTCGAAAACGCCGCTCCGAGGTCTCCGACCTTTTTATTAATTTATATCCTAAAGCGGGTTTCATCCGTCAACCTCTTAATCCGTCCGACTCCGATTATCAGGTTACTTCCCATTCTTCCTCTGGTGAATCGTCGGCCACTCAGCTGCCACCACTGAAAACGGTTCTTGGGTAAGCTAGACTGAACATATGCTTCTGGTATACCACGTTATAACTTATGCTGTTCCTTGACTCTTTGTTTCTCTTTCAGGGCTAAACCTAAACCGAGCAAGAAAGCCCGCCTGGATAAAGCGGCCGAGGAAGATGTCGCCCCTGAACAGGATAAAGCACCAGATCTTGAAACGTTCGTTTATGAGGATATTCCCAATGATCCTCCCTTGCAAGATGATGCTATTCCTAAGAAAAGGCCTATCAATACCTCAGTCCCTGTTGACTAGCCTGCCAGCTCCGTCCGGATTGATAGATCCTGCAGTCCTTCAAAGCCTGCCGATAAACCGACCGCGCCAACGCAAACCGGCGAGTCCAAGGATGATGATGTTGTAATTACCGGCGTAGGTCGCTTTGAACCAGGGAATCCTGTCGCTTTGGCCAAGCATACTGTGAAAGAAGATTTTTCTGCCATGAACAAAGGCCAATGGGATGTTGATCTGGAAACATATGCTGCTCTAAGTGCCCAAGATCTTCATTCTGGTTACTTGAACCTGTACTATACTAGTCGTGACTGTGAAGCTGGCCTGATAAAGATGATGAGAGATAAATTTGAGGTAACTTCCTTGTGCTTCTTCTTTCTTTAATTACTGCCACTGTATTAATCCTCCTAGCCCCCAAGGGCCGGCTTGTAACCTTCTTCAAGCCGGGACTTGAATATAGTCCTCAATACTTTGAAATCCATCATTGTAGCCCCCAAGGGCCGGTTCAACTTAGTATAGTTAAACCGGGACTCCAATAAAGATTCTAACATCAGAACATAACTGAGCAAATAGCCATTAGCCCCCAAGTGCCAAGTTGAATACCTATATTGAGCTTGGGACTTTGCGATTTAATAATAGATGAAAATTAAAGGTGCATTAGCCCCCAAGTATCAAGTGTATAACTTGTTATGTGGTTGGTACTTCAAATTCTTGTACCGTTTGTTTAAAGCCAAGCATTGTCTTTATGCAGGCTGAAGTGAGGATCAAAGAGGACCGGATTACTGATCTACAGGAAACTTTGAAAACCCAACAAGCTGTAACCGATAAGGCAAGGGAAGAATTAACCAGCACTTTGAGCATCACAGAACAGCTGAAGGAGGGCTTCAAGAAGGAGCGGACTGATTGGGCCACTGAGAAGGCCGCTTTAATAAAAAGAGCTGAAAACGCTGAAGCTGCCCTTAAACCGGTGGTAGATGAGCTGACCGCCGTAAAGCGGCAAGTACATTCCATGACCGCTGCTATCTTTGGTAAGCTCCTTTTGGTTTCCTTGACAACTCTGGCCTGCTTATAATAGATCCGGTTTGTGATCTTTCTTGTATTGTTGCAGGTACATGCATTGGTCACTTAGGGTCAGATGTTTGGAAGAAGTTGAAGGCTGCCTACACTTTAATTGAATAGCTGTATACCGGAGCGCAGCGGATCATCACCACTGCATCTCATAACAATCCGGCACCCACTTTAATCCAAGACACTCTTAATAGGTTGTCAATGCTTCCTGCTCGGATTGAAGAACTGAAAAAATCTGCTACTCGAACCGGAGCCATTAATGCCTTGATCCGGGCAAAAGCATGGGAGCCGGATTTCGATCCTATTGAGGCAGCTCAAGGCTATCCCAGCTTGAAGGAAGACGGCTTAGAGTTTAATGAAGATGACTTGAGGGCGATAAACCGTGCAGTACGCCCTCTGGCTTGTCAATTGGCTGAAGAGGCAGACTTGTCGCATTATCAAGCTCAGTACAATGATCAGAACAAACGAGTGCCTGCACCAACTCCTGAAGCGGAGAATCTGATTCCTCCAATCCTTAAGCATACTTACGCTCCTGATATTGAACCGTCTTCTCTGATCCATGAAGAGGCTGTCTTTCAAGCTTTAATGGGAATCGACTGGACCTCTGTTGATTTCCAGCCAATGGATAGAGATGAGGAAGCTTGCACGGCGTGGGAGGACCCACAATCATCAGACCGGGGCGATGAACATGCTTGAACCGGAAGCTAGTTTAAATAGCTGCTTTATTATGATCCGCCGGAACAACAATGATCTTATTTGGGCACCGCGTTGCCTTGTAATAGGATAGTCAATACTTCTGCCTTGAATATGCCTTCGTGCATAAGTACTGATGCTTTTGCTGGAAAACCCTCAATTTATATTTCCTACAATCAAAAAATCTTGAACTGCCATCGCTGGGCATGAAGTTGGCTTAGCCAGGCTTGAAACGGAGTATTTATAAACCGTTACCATCAAAGGGGAGAAAACGACTCCCATGTAAACTGTGCTGGATCATTATGAGCCCCCCTGCTACTTCATGATGTTAATAGGAAAGTTAAACCGGGCATATTTCTCCGGATTACAAATGAACCGATTTCCGTCAGCTGAACCGGTAAAAAAGTGTTGTTGGTTTAAAGGAAACACAACAAAAATTGAACAATAGTCATAAAAGAAATATGGAAGCAAAGGCAATGATAAAAACCGTTTGCAAAAACATGCTTTACTGAGCTGATCAGATGGTGTTACCATGGTCGGACAGGACCAAGCCCCCAATAGGAGTGACAATGGTTCAGGTCAGCCAGGTCCCCAAATGAAACCGTGGCATTTATGCTGATCAAAAGGCGTGGCAATGGTTCGGGTTCGACCAAGCCCCCAAGTGATTCTGTGGCCTTAGGCTGATCAAGAGGCATGACTGGTTCAGACTTGACCATGTCCCCAAGTGATCTGGTGGCTTTCGCCTATCAAAAGGTGTCGCATTGGTTCGGACACGACCAAGGCCCCAAGTGATATCACAAAGCTTTTTTGAAAAGCAAATTTCAAGGGGTAAACCGGAGGCCGTAAAACAGAACCACTCCATGTAACCACACATGATATGAAAGGACAGCGACCCCGCTTTAGCTGAGGCTCCGGTTTTATTATATCAATGATAATATATACACTGCCATAATATGTACATAGATAGAGCCGATGGCTCAAGTGTAGTAAGGCCGAAGATGAGCTATATTCCATGGCCTGTTGGTCTCCTCTTCTGATGTGCGTGAGTCTTTATGCTCTCGAATATCAATCAGATAGTACGACCTGTTGTGCAGATTCTTGCTGACCACGAAAGGTCCCTCCCAAGGTGGGGATAACTTGTGCATATCCGTCTGATCTTGGATGAGCCGAAGCACCAAATCTCCTTCTTGAAAAGTTCTGGTTCTGACCCGGCGACTGTGATAGTGACGAAGATCTTGTTGATAAATCGCCGAGCGGGCAGCCGCTATGTCACGCTCCTCATCTAATAGGTCCAAAGCATCTTGCTGTGCTGTCTCATTGTCCGCTTCAACATAAGCCGCCACACGAGGCGAATCGTGCCGGATATCACTAGGGAGAACCGCCTCTGCTCCGTAGACCATAAAAAACGGTGTGTATCCTGTAGATCAGTTGGGCGTAGTGTTGATACTCCATAGCACAGATGGTAGCTCTTCAACCCAACATACCGGTGTTCTTTGCAATGGAACCATAAGCCGGGGTTTGATGCCTCGCAAGATCTCTTGATTAGCTTGTTCTGCCTGCCCATTGGACTGGGGGTGAGCCACTGATGATACGTCAAGTCTGATGTGCTCACGTTCACAGAATTCCTTCATAGCACCCTTGGATAAATTGGTACCACTGTCAGTAATGATACTGTGTGGAAAGACAAACCGGAAAATCACCTTTTTAATGAACTGCATCGCTGTAGCTGCATCACACTTGCTGACAGGCTCTGCTTCAACCCACTTGGTAAACTTGTCAACTGCCACCAAAAGGTGGGTTTTCTTATCCTTGGATCTTTTAAAAGGTCTGACCATATCCAGCCCCCATGTTGCAAATGGCCAAGTAATTGGAATCATCCTCAATTCTTGAGCCGGCACATGAGCACGCCTTGAAAATTTCTGACAGCCATCACACCGTTTAACCAAGTCCTCCGCATCAGCATGAGCTGTCAACCAGTAAAACCCGTGACAAAATGCCTTAGCCACCAGAGACTTTGAACCGGCGTGGTGACCACAATCCCCTTCATGGATTTTGCGTAAAATTTCACAGCCTTCCTTAGGAGAGACGCAGCGTTGAAACGCCCCTGATACACTGCAATGATGCAATTCACCATTGATAATTGTCATAGATTTGGATCGCCGGATTATCTGCCTGGCTAGAGTCTCCTTCTCTGGCAACTCTCCCCGGTTCATGTACGCAAGATAAGGAACTGTCCAATCCGGTATAATATGCAGGGCTGCCACCAATTGAGCCTCCGGATCAGGAATAGCCAAATCCGCTTCACCCGGGAGCTTGACTGACGGGTTGTGCAACACATCGAGAAAGACATTAGGTGGGACCGGTTTACGCTGAGAGCCCAAACGGCTTAAAGCGTCCGCCGCTTCATTTTTTCGGCGATCCACGTGCTCCACCTAATAACCCTTGAAGTGACCCGCAACAATGTCCACCTCACGACGATATGCAGCCATAAGCGTGTCCTTAGAATCCCAAGTGCCAGATACCTGTTGAGCCACGAGGTCCGAGTCACCGAAGCACTTAACCCGACTTAGATTCATCTCTTTAGCCATCCGGAGACCATGGAGCAAAGCTTCATACTCGGCTGCATTATTAGTACAAGGGAACATTAAGCGGAGAACATAACAAAACTTATCACCTCGTGGGGAAGTTAATACGACTCCAGCCCCCGAGCCTTCCAATTGCCTGGATCCATCAAAATGGATAGTCCAATATGTGTGATCCGGCTTCTCCTCTGGTGCTTGCAACTCCTTCCAATCATTGATGAAATCAACAAGTGCTTGAGACTTCACCGCCGTCCGAGGCACGTACTTCCATCCGTGCGGCCCAAGTTCTATGGCCCACTTGGCAATCCGGCCAGTCGCCTACCGGTTCTGTATGATATCGCCCAAGGGAGCTGAACTGACCACTGTGATGGGGTGCCCTTGGAAATACTGCTTCAACTTCCGACTTGCCATGAAAACTCCATATACTAGCTTCTGCCAATGCGGATACCTTTGCTTGGATTCAATAAGCACCTCGCTGATATAGTAAACCGGCCGCTGAACCGGATACTCCTTGCCTGCCTCCTTGCGTTCTACCACAATAGCCACGCTAACTGCACGAGCATTGGCCGCTACGTATAACAATAATGGCTCCTTGTCGACCGGAGCTGCAAGAACCGGTAGATTGGCTAATTGCCGCTTCAAGTCCTCCAACGCTTCATCAGCAGCCGAACTCCAGATGAATTGATCTGTCTTTCTCAACATCTGGTATAAAGGGATGGCCTTCTCTCCGAGGCGGCTGATAAACCGGCTCAGTGCGGCGATCCGACCCGCCAAACGCTGAACATCGTTGATACACTTCGGTTTAGCCAGGGAGGTGATAGCCATAAACTTCTCCGGATTAGCCACAATTCCTCTGTTGGACACAAGAAAGCCCAGTAACTTGCCTGCCGGAACACCAAAGACACATTTGGCAGGGTTAAGCATCATCTTATAAACCCGCAAGTTGTCAAAGGTTTCCTTCAAATCATCAACCAGCGTCTCCTTCTGCCTTGACTTGACTACAATATCATCCACATAGGCATGCACATTGCGGCCGATCTGTTTATGCAGGCAATTCTGTACACATCGTTGATAAGTGGCTTGGGCGCTCTTGAGCCCAAAAGGCATAGATACATAGCAGAAGGCTCCAAAGGGAGCAATAAACGCCGTCTTCTCCTGGTCCTTAACCGCCATTTTGATCTGATGATACCCAGAATATGCATCCAAAAAACTCAAATGCTCACAACCCGTCGTGGCGTCAATAATCTGGTCAATGCGAGGGAGGGCAAAAGGATCCGCTGGACAAGCCTTCTTAAGATCCGTGTAATCCACACACATATGCCAATTGCCATTTTTCTTAAGAACCAGCACCGGATTAGCGAGCCATTCTGGATGGAACACTTCAATGATAAAACCAGCTGCTAAGAGCTTGGCCACTTCTTCTCCAATAGCTTTGCGCCTTTCTTTGTTAAACCGACGGAGAAACTGTTTTACCGGTTTATACTTGGGATCAACATTAAAGAGTGTGCTCAGCGAGTTCCCTCGGTACACCTGGCATGTCAGAAGGCTTCCATGCAAAAATGTCCCGATTCTCACGGATGAACTCAATGAGCGCGCTTTCCTATTTAGGGTCCAAGTTAGCACTGACAGTGAACTGCTTGGACGAATCGCCGGGCACGAAGTCAACAAGCTTGGTCTCAGCCGCCGATTTGGACTTCAGATCTGAATCATGCTCCGTAGTCGGCCTCTTCAAAGGGGTCATGTCCGCCGGATCAACATTGTCCCTATAATATTTCAACTCCTCTGTGGCACAAACCGATTCTGCATAGGCCGCATCACCTTCCTCTCATTCCAAAGCAATCTTGCGGCTCCCATGAACCGTTATTGTCCCTTTGTAACCTAGCATCTTGAGCTGCAAATAGATATAACAAGGCCGTGCCATGAATTTGGCATAAGCCGGCCGCCCAAACAAGGCGTGATACGGGCTCTGAATTTTCACTACCTCAAAGGTTAGTGTTTCAGATCGGGAATCATGCTCGTCCCCAAAAGCCACCTCCAAGGCTATCTTACCAACAGGATACGCTGATTTGCCAGGCACCACACCATGGAACACCATATTAGACGGTCTGAGATCTTTGTCTGTTAGCCCCATGCGGCGGAATGCCTCATAATACAGGATATTAATACTGCTCCCTCCATCCATGAGTACCTTGGTTAATTTATAACCTCCCACCTAAGGGTCTACCACTAATGCCAACTGGCCCGGATTGTCAACCCGGGGGGGGGGGTGATCCTCCCTGCTCCACACGATAGGCTGCTCCGACCAGCGTAAGTAACGCGGTACGGCCGGTTCAACAGAGTTCACCGCTCGCTTGCGAAGTTTCCGGTCGCGCTTATCCAAGCTAGTTGTGAAAACGTGATATTGCCCATTGTTCAACTGTTTTGGCTGGCTTTGATAACCCGACCGCTGCTGCTGCTGCTGTTGGTTGTAACCCCCTTGACCGCTCTGATTATCCTGGTTATTATTACCGCCCTGATTGAAACCTGAACCGGAAGCTCCATCGTGACCCGGCCCATGGAAACCGGATCCTGAGCCACCACCTGACCCACGGTCATACCGGAAGGCATTAGAGTTTTTAAATTCCTGCATAATGTAACAATCCTTCCAAAGGTGGTTAGTCGGCGCCTCCTTCGTCCCGTGTTTTGGGCAAGGCTGATTCAGCAAATAGTTTAAGCGATCCGGGTTAGGATTTGGAGCCCCATTACGATTCGCCGCTTTACCTCTGCGCCGCTGACCCTTGTCCTGCGCATTTGTGTTAGCCACAAAGTCCATGCTGCCATCCACTTTACGCTTGCCTCCGTTTCCATGGCCCGCCGGTTTGTATTGATGCCCTTTAGAGTTGCTATTCTTTTTTCCCTTCCCTGCTTCGTCATCGTCAGTCTCGGGATCCTTGGTACTATTAGAATCAGCATACTTCACTAAAGCGGCCATGAGAGTTCCCATGTCATTACAGAACCGCTTCATACGCCCCAACTTCAACTTTAGAGGCTTAAACCGGCAGTTGCCCTCCAGGGTTAAGAGCGCAGAGTCAGCATTGATCCTGTCAGACGAGTGCAAGACTTCAGAAACGCGGCGTACCCAATGGGTTGTTGACTCTCCGTCCTCCTGAACACAAGCCGCCAAGTCTACTATGGACTTAGGCTGCTTACACGTATCTTTGAAATTGTGGATAAACCGGGTCCGCAACTGGGCCCATGAATTGATAGAATTAGGCGGCAGGTTCTTCAACCAAGTACGGGCTGTGCCTTCAAGCATCATGGTGAAGTACTTTGCACACGCGGTCTCATCCACATCCAGCATCTCCATTGCCATCTCATAACTCTCTACCCACGCTTCTGGAGATAAATCAGCGGTGTAATTTGGCACCTTGCGCGGACCCTTGAAGTCCTTGGGCAGGCGTACATTGCGTAAAGCGGGGACTAAACAGGGCACTCCCAAGCTAGATGCGACCACTGGCCCGGCAGAGGTGGTAGGACAAACCGGTGTAAGCTGATCCGCCTTGTTTTGTGCTGCTAACTCAGCCTCCCTTCGTGCCCGGGCCCGGTCCACTACATCCTGAGCATCGTGAACACCACCGGCCGGGTTATTGCCACGGGCCGCTTCATGGCCCCGCGCATTGCTTGATATGGCCGGTTCATCCAGGCACCTACTATAGCTCCGGCTTGGACGAGGTGTGGAATGAATCTGATCGCGGCTGTATGAATATGCCTCCTGTTGAATCAAAGCGGTCCGAAGAAGTTCCTTAACCCGGCGCGTCTCTATTGCTTGTGGAGAGTCTCCTTCGACCGGGATAGCTTCTAATCGCGCAGCAGCTGTGACAAGATTGTCCATAGGATTAGAATAATGACCCGGAGGTGTCTGGACCGGCGGAGGAATCACAATGTTCTACCAAGGAGGTTCCATCAGGCGGGGTTGGACCGTCGCTCCTGGCACTGGTGCCTCGATCCGGTTTACCTCCAGGTGCCCCGGCGGATTACTGGTTCCAGCTACCGGAGTGTGAAAGAGATTTCGAGGGTCGAACCCTAACGGCAGGCGTGATCCGTGCTTCCGCTTCAAGACCTCCTGTGATGCGTTCTGGTCGAGTATGAGCTTATAGGCCTGGGCGTCCAAAGCGGCCCGCTCTGCGGCCATCCTGTCCTTCTCTGCTGCCAGGTCGGCTTTGGCCTGTACGATCTGCTCTCTCACCTTTGCAATCTCCGCATCATGGGCCTCCTGATCTGTCGGATTGGCCTCCGCCATAAGTACCGCTAGTGCGTCAAACAGGTCAGACAGAACTTGAACCGGTGGGCGCACAAGGCCTCCTGCCCTTGCTGTCGCTGCCGCTGCTGATCCGGAGAGCATTGCTGCTGCGGTCGAAGAGTGATTCGCCGCCTGCGTGCCGGCCATGAATATTCCAACCCGGTTGACCTGATCTGGGGGGGGGGGGTCCGGAACACTGTCGCCATCGGAACAGCCCCTAATCTGGTCGTCTTGCAACTGGTACAATGACTCAGTCTCTCCGGTTGAGGATTCGTCGCCAGAATAGACGACGGTCTCGCTACCGTATTCTGACCCGTCCTCATGCTCTCCTCCGTGGATGACTCCCACGAAGGCACGCTTCATGGACGGTTTAACCTGGGTAGATCTCGCAGGCTGAGCCGTCTCGACGAGGTCGGTGCGGATGTCCGGCTCAGGCCCAGGCTCACCAATCTTGTCGATAAAAACGTGTATGCCACCAAAGGGGACCCTGTACCCATACTCGATCGAGCCGGCTTCGGGACCCCATCCTGCATCGTCGATGTAGAGCTTGCCGTGACGACTCTTGGTCATCCGGCCCACAGCATAGCCTTCGAGTCCATTGAGCTTGCCCTCCAAGATCATCAAACCATCGTGCGATAGCCCCACGGTGGGTGCCAACTGTCGTGGATTTGTCACGGCAGATGTCCTTGTGAAAGGACTTAGTCATGGAGCCATCGCTACGGGTTAACTTGAAGGGGTTAAAGCGGACACAAACACACAAGGGCTTATACTAGTTTGGCCCCTTCGATGAAGGTAAAAGCCTACGTCTAGTTGTGATGGAATTGATGTGGTTTCGATGGCTAGGGAGCAAACAAGCTTCGCCTAGGCTCGAGTTGTTGTTGTCTGTCTTTGAACCGCCGCCGGGTCGTCCCCTTATATACACGGGTGACGCCCGTCGGTCCATAGAGTCCCACACCGGTTCATACCCGTATCCCGGTTGGTCTCTCTCTATTCCTAACTTACAATGCAAGTTTACATATCAAGCCGGTCTACGGCTACAGGTTCTAAACCAACTACAGGCCTTGGGCCTTCATCTGCTTAATCACCTTTAAACTACTAATGAAGCTAACCCGGCCCAGGTAGGCCGGTTCACGCCTAGTGGTAATATCCCCAACAGAAACCTTTGGCTGATTCCTCGGGACTCCATGACTGCGCTTGCCTCTTTGGCACCAAAGAGGAAACTGGTACACTGCGCCCTCTGGCGCTCGCCTGGCGTTGGTCGTCATGGCTCACGTCACCCTAACCTCGCGAGGTGAGCTTTGCATAGAAATCTCCGCTCCTCCGGAGCCAGCATGAGGAGGCTGCTCCCTTGGAGGTCTTGGTGTCGTCCTCCTCGCGAGGCTTGGCCCCTCGCGAGGGTCTTGAGTTGTCGAAGTCAAAGCTAGGCTGTACCAAGCCGCCGATGGAGCCATGCTGTGGGCCCCAGGCATGCAAGTCTCGGTACCCCCATTTTCAGGACGCCGACAGTAGCCCCCGGGCCAAAGGCACGCTCGGACTTGGCTTCGAGGCGAAGCCAAAGGGCAAGTGCGGAGCGCCGCGGGCCCTAACTGCTTGCGGCCTTGGGCGACACGTGGCGATTGATGGGACGTGGGCGTCTCCACTTCCCCACGCAGCCTCGACAACCGTTTGACTTGACGAGTCCCTGCTGCATTCAGGAAACACCATCATTGCATGGAACCGTGGAGGCTGGCGGTTGGCCTCCCTCCGGCTATAAATGAGGGTGAGGGGCAGAGCCCTCCTCGATCATCTCTATCTCCATCTTCTCGTTGCTCGCTCGTGCTTCTCCTCTGTCTTGCCGTAGTTGCATTGTCCATGGCGCTGATCAGGAGATTCTCTGCAGCGGAGAAGGGGAAGGCCCCTCGGGAGGAACCTGAATCACTTCCGCCAAAGAAGAGGTTTAGGCGTCCTCGCGATGCCTACGCAGGGTAGGAAGTGACGCGACCCTGGTAGGAGCAATGATGACCCACAAGTGTAGGGGATCTATCGTAGTCCTTTCGATAAGTAAGAGTGGCGAACCCAACGAGGAGCAAAAGGAAATGATAAGCGGTTTTCAGTAAGGTTTTCTCTGCAAGCACTGAAATAATAGGTGATAGATAGTTTTGTGATAAGATAAATAGTAAAGGGCAAAAGGTAAATAAAGTAAATAAAGTGCAGCAAGGTGGCCCAGTCCTTTATGTAGCAAAGCATAAGCCTGGACAAATTCTAATAATGAGGAAGGAGCTCCCAAGGACACATTGGGAATTATCGTCAAGCCAGTTTTCATCACGTTCGAAAGATTCACGTTCGGTACTTTGAGAATTTGATATGTGGGTGGACCGGCACTTGGGTACTGCCCTAACTTGGACAAGCATCCCACTTATGATTAACCCCTATTGCAAGCATCCGCAACTACAAAAAGGAGTATTAAGGTAAACCTAACCACAACATTAAACATATGGGCCCATATCAACCCCTAACGAAGCAAAGCATAAACTAGGGTTTAAGCTTCTGTCACTCTAGCAACCCATCATATACTTATTACTTCCCTATGCCTTCCTCTAGGCCCAAATAATGGTGAAGTGTCATGTAGTCGACATTCACATAACACCACTAGAGGAAAGACAACATACATCTCATCAAAATATCGAACGAATACCAAATTCACATGACTACTAATAGCAAGACTTCACACATGTCCTCAGGAACAAACGTAACTACTCACAAAGCATATTCATGTTCATAATAAGAGGAGTAATAATATGCATAAAGGATCTAAACATATGATCTTCCACCAAGTAAACCAATTAGCATCAACTACAAGGAGTAATCAACACTACTAGCAACCCACAGGTACCAATTTGTGGTTTGGTACAAGATTGGATACAAGAGATGAACTAGGGTTTGAGAGGAGATGGTGCTGGTGAAGATGTTGATGGAGATTGACCCCTCCTGATGAGAGGATCGTTGGTGATGATTTCCCCCTCCCGGAGGGAAGTATCCCCGGCAGAACAACTCCGCCAGAGCCCTAGATTGATTCCGCCAAGGTTTCGCCTCGTGGCGGCGGAGTTTCGTCCCGTAATCTTGCCCACGATTTTTTCCAAGGTAAGAGTGATCATATATCAGAAGATTGACGCCGGAGGCCCACCAGGGGGCCCAGGAGATAGGGGGCCGTGCCCTACAAGGGGGTGCGCCCCACTGTCTCCTGGACAGGGTGTGGGCCGCCTGGCCTATTTCTTTTGCTCATAAATTCTTAATAAATCCAAAAGGTTGTTTCGTGGAGTTTTAGGACTTTTGGAGTTGCGCAGAATAGGTTTCCAACGTTTGCTACTTTTCCAGCCAGAATTCCAGCTGCCGGCATTCCCCCTCTTCATGGTAAACCTTGTAAAATAAGAGAGAATAGCCATAAGTATTGAGATATAATGTGTAATGACAGCTCATAATGCAATAAATATTGATATAAAAGCATGATGCAAAATGGACGTATCAACTCCCCCAAGCTTAGACCTCACTTGTCCTCAAGCGGAAGCCGAAATCGAAAAATATGTCCACATGTTTAGAGAGAGAGGTGTCGATAAAAATAAAATACGGACATGAGGGCATCATGATCATTCTAATAACAGCAACATATATAGATTTTGTCATATGATTTCCTATTCTCAAGTAATAAGCAATTCACAGTGTCAAGTATGGTTCATAAACTTCATTGGGAACTAACAAACTATAATATCAGTCATTGAAGCAATTGCAATTTATCGTAACATCAGAAAGAGTCAATAATAGAGCTTTTCAACAAGCTCACATACTCAACTATCTCGTAGTCTCCCATAATTGCTAACAGTCACGCAATACTTGTGGTTATAGAGTGTTAGCCGGACACTGAGAAAGATAGGGGCTTATTGTGTTGCCCCCCAACGTATTCACCTTTAGGTGATTTCAACAATAATAGCCTATGCCAACTTACATCCAATTGGATATATGTATCATGATCTTTCAAACACGAGGAGCTTGCCAAAGGATAAAATGAAAAAGGGGAAAGGTGAGGATCACCTTGACTCAAGCATAAAGTAAAAACATAAAGTAAAAGATAGGCCCTTCGCAGAGGGAAGCAGACGTTGTCATGCACGTTTAGGGTTGATGCACGAAATCTTAATGCAAAAGAATGTCACTTTATATTGCCCCTTGTATGTGGACCTTTATTATGCAGTCCGTCACTTTTATTACTTCCACAACAAGTTCGTACAAAGCTTATTTTCTTTGCACTAATAAGTCATACATATTTAGAGAGCAATTTTTATTGCTTGCATCGATCACAACTTACTTGAAGGATCTTACTCAATCCATAGGTAGGTATGGTGGACTCTCATGGCAAAACTGGGTTTTAGGATATTTGGAAGCACAAGTAGTATCTCTACTTGGTGCAATAGGGGGAAAGGCAAGCTCAACATGTTTGGAAGGTCAATGACAATATACTTTAACTGAGATGTTGGAAAACATAAACCATTACGTTGTCTTCCTTGTCCAGCATCAACTCTTTTAGCATGTCATACTTAATGAGTGCTTCACAATCATAAAAGATGTCCAAGATAATATATCTATATGTGAACCCCTCTTTCCTTATCACCTCCTATTAATTGCAACGATGACCAAGGCTACGTTCATCAACTCTCAACAATTTTTATGCCTCATACTTTCTATGTGTGAAGTTATCACTATCCATAAGATCAATATGAACTCTTTTGTTCTTTCTACTTTCTCAAGATCATAGCAACATAGAAAAGTCCTTGACTTAACACTAATCTTTATTATAGAAAGCACACGGACTCGCTTACATAAAGAGATCACAATGCAAAACTCAAAACTACTTGATATCAAAACTTCAATCTACTAGATCAAGATACTACTAAAAGGATCGAACTAAATAAAGTGGTAAAGATAGGAGTGTGATGGTGATACGATGCCGGGGCACCTCCCCCAAGCTTGGCAGTTGCCAAGGGGAGTGCCCATACCCAAGTGATTATTTCTTCGGAGGTGGAGAAGTGGGAATTGTTGATGATGTAGGCTTGTCGTCCATCTTCCAAGGCATAGTCTCTCCATCATAAAAGGATGATCGAGTCTCCGGGATCCTTAAATCTGCAGCCAAACTCACTCGCTTCAACCTATATTCATACTCACAGTTCTGGTTTTGCAGGTCATAAATTTGGGCTTGGAGGTGCTCGATTTTCTCTTGAAGCTTGAAGATGGTCTCCCCAATGACTTTGGCATCCAGCTTGTGGTTGTTGGTGAACTCCGTGATCATCATCTGGTTGGCGTTGAGTCCACGCTCCACCATCCCTTGACACTTGAACACTTCTTGCTCCATGGCTTCGAGCTTTGTCTCCATGCTCCCGGTACACCTTGGTCCCTCCACATCGCGGATGTACAGCACCCCCTCATGCATCTCAATGGTTTGAGGGTGATGCAGCACCTCCGCGAGATAGGGGTTGATAACACTCTCGAAAAACTTGTCCTTGGGAGCGCCTGGAGACGACATGATGCCCTAGATCTGAAACAGAAACAACTCAAAACGAAAACAGAGGATATTTGCGTGATACGGTGGTTAAAACCTTCAGGAGTATATATAATGAATTTTTATCAACCAAAATATGTAACATACAAGAAAACGGAGTCTGAGAGGCACATGAGGTGCCCACGAGACAGGGGGCGCGCCCTACAGGGGGGGCGGCCTCCTCTCTCGTGGGAGCCTCGTGTCCCTTTCGGACTACTTCTTTTCTTCCTAAAATTCTTAAATAATCCAAAACTGATAAAAATTGCCATTAGAGTTGTTTTGGAGTCGGTTTACTTACCATACCACGTACCTATGCCTTTTCGGAGTCTAGAACGTTCTGGAAAGTGTCTCTTATGTATTCCTCGGGGGTTATGGTTTCAATAATATTAGTTTCAACATTGACAGGATTACCTGAAATATAATGTTTAATTCTTTGACCGTTAACCACCCTCGGATTTGTGCCTTCGAAGTTGTTGATTTTTATAGCACCAGAACGATAGACCTCCTCGATAATGTAGGGACCTTCCCATATTGAGAGAAGTTTTCCTACAAAAAATCTTAAACGAGAGTTGAATAATAACACATAATCTCCTTCGTTAAACTCACGCTTTTGTATCCTCTTATCATGCCAGCGTTTGACTTTTTCTTTGAAAAGCTTGGCATTCTCATATGCTTGGGTTCTCCATTCATCAAGTGAGCTAATATCAAACAACCTCTTCTCGCCGGCAAGTTTGAAGTCATAATTGAGCTCTTTAATAGCCCAATATGCTTTATGTTCAAGTTCAAGAGGTAAATGACATGCTTTTCCATAGACCATCTTATATGGAGACATACCCATAGGATTTTTGTATGCAGTTCTATAGGCCCGTCATGCATCATCAAGTTTTTTCGACCAATTCTTTCTAGATCCATTCACAGTCTTTTGCAAAATTAATTTGAGCTCTCTATTGCTCAACTCTACTTGTCCACTAGACTGCGGGTGATAAGGAGATGCAATTCTATGATTGACATCATACTTAGCAAGCATCTTACGGAAAGCACCATGAATAAAGTGTGAACCACCATCAGTCATAAGATATCTAGGGACTCCAAACCTCAGAAAAATAACTTCTTTAAGCATTTTAATAGAAGTGTTATGATCAGCACTACTAGTTGGAATAGCTTCTACGCACTTAGTAACATAATCAACAGCAACTAAAATATGTGTATAACCATTGGAGGTAGGAAAAGGTCCCATATAATCAAAGCCCCAAACATCAAACGGTCCAATAATAAGAGAATAATTCATAGGCATTTCTTGACGTCTACTAATGTTACCTATTCTTTTACATTCACCACAAGATAAGACAAACTTACGAGCATCTTTGTAGAGAGTAGGCCAATAAAAACCAGATTGTAGTACCTTGTGTGCAGTTCTATCTCCAGCGTGGTGTCCTCCATAAGATTCAGAGTGACACTTGCGTAGGATTTGTTCCTGTTCATGCTCAGGCACACAACGTCTAATAATACCATCTACTCCTTCTTTATAAAGGTGTGGATCATCCCAGAAGTAATGTCTTAAATCATAAAAGAACGTTTTCTTTTGCTGGTATGTGAAACTAGGCGGTATATATTTAGCAACAATGTAATTAGCATAATCAGCATACCAAGGAGCAGTACGAGAAGCATTGACAACCGCTAATTGTTCATCAATAAAACTATCATTAATAGGCAGTGGGTCATCAAGAACATTCTCTAACCTAGAATAGTTATCTGCAACGGGGTTCTGAGCTCCCTTTCTATCAATAATATGCAAGTCAAACTCTTGGAGCAAGAGAACCCATCTAATGAGTCTAGGCTTAGCATCTTTCTTTTCCATAAGATATTTAATAGCAGCATGATCAGTGTGAACAGTAACTTTGGAATCAACAATATAAGGTCTAAACTTATCACATGCAAACACAACTGCTAAGAACTCTTTTTCAGTAGTAGCATAATTTCTCTGTGCAGTATCAAGAGTCTTACTATCATACTAGATAACATTCAATTTCTTATCGACTCTTTGCCCTAAAACAGCACCTACATCATAATCACTAGCATAGCACATAATTTCAAAAGGTAAATTCCAATCAGGTGGCTGAACAATAGGTGCAGTGATCAAAGCTTTCTTAAGTGTTTCAAATGCTTCCACACAATCATCATCAAAGACAAAAGGAATATCTTTTTGCAATAAATTAGTCAGAGGCCTAGAGATTTTAGAAAAGTCCTTAATGAACCTCCTATAAAAGCTGGCATGACCAAGGAAACTTCTTATACCTTTTATGTCCTTGGGACATGGCATCTTTTCAATAGCATCAACTTTGGCTTTATCAACTTCAATACCTCTCTCGGAGATCTTGTGCCCCGAGACAATGCCTTCATTAACCATAAAGTGACACTTTTCCCAATTTAGGACGAGACTAGTGTCTTCGCATCTCTACAAAACTCGACCGAGGTTGCTCAAACAATCATCAAAAGAGGATCCATAGACGGAGAAATCATCCATGAATAACTCACAAATCTTTTCACAAAAATCAGAAAATATAGCCATCATGCATCTTTGAAAGGTAGCAGGTGCATTACATAAACCAAAATGCATACGTCTATAAGCAAAAGTACCAAAAGAGCAAGTAAAAGTAGTTTTAGATTGATCCTTCGCGGACACAGGTATTTGAGAGAAGCCAGAATAACCATCTAGAAAGCAAAAATGTGTGTGTTTGGATAGCCTTTCTAGCATTTGATCAATAAAAGGTAAAGGGTAATGATCTTTCTTAGTAGCTTTATTTAACTTATGGAAATCAATTACCATCCAATAGCCTGTAATAATTCTTTGCGGGATCAATTCATCTTTATCATTAGGAACAACGGTAATACCTCCCTTTTTAGGGACACAATGGACAGGGCTTACCCATTCACTATCAGCAACGGAATTAATAATACCTGCCTCAAGGAGTTTTAGAATCTCCTTTCTCACCACTTCCTTCATTTTGGGGTTTAATCGTCTTTGAGGATCTCTAACTGGTTTGGCATCTTTCTCCACAGAAATTTTGTGTTGACATAATGTGGGACTAATGCCCTTAAGATCGTCCAAAGTATATCCAATAGCAGCTCGGTGCTTCTTCAGAGTTTTCAATAATCTTTCTTCTTCTTTCTCTGAAAGGTTAGCACTAATAATAACAGGATGTATTTCTTTTTCATCAAGATAAGCATAGTTGAGATTATCAGGTAAGGGTTTGAGTTCGAACACGGGATCACCCTTGGGTGGAGGGGGATCCCCAAGAATTTCAACGGGAAGGTTATGTTTTAGCATAGGTTCTTGTTTAAGGAACACTTCATCTATTTCTTCCCTTTCCTTCATAAACATATCGTTTTCATAGTCTAGCAAATATTGTTCTAACGAATCAGTTGGAGGAACAACAATGGAAGCAAGACCAACAATTTCATCCTTACTAGGTGGTTCCCTTTCACGAGGTTGTCAACTAAACTTAGCGAAATTAAACTCATGAGACATACCATCTATGCCAATAGTGACAATATTATTTTCACAATTAATCTTAGCACTAGCAGTATTCAAGAAGGGTCTACCAAAAATAATGGGACAAAAATCATCTTGTGGGGAACCAAGAACGAGAAATTCAACAGGGTATTTAATCTTCCCACACAAGACTTCAACATCTCTAACAATCCCAATAGGTTTAATGGTGTCCCTATTAGCAAGCTTAATAGTAACATCAATGTTTTCTAATTCAACAGGTGCAATATCGTGCATAATTTCTTTATAAAGATCATAAGGTATCGCATTAGCACTAGCACCCATATCACATAAGCCATGATAACAATGATCTCCTATTTTAACAGAAATAACAGGCGTGCCTACAACAGGTCTACGTGTCTTAGTATCGGGTCTAGCAATTTTAGCAGTTTCACCCAAGAAAGAGATACCATGCCCATCTAAGTCCTCATCCAAGAGATCTTTAATCATAGCAATACCAGGTTCAACATTAATTTGCTCAGGAGGTGTATAAGTCCTAGTATTACTCTTACGAACAACAGTCGAAGCTTTAACATGATCTTTTATCCTAACAGGAAAAGGAGGTTTTTCGACATAAGCAGTAGGAATAATGGGATCACTATATGTAGTAGTCTTTTCTTCGACTGTAATAGGTGCAACTACTTTCACTTCAACAGGAGGATTATATTTAAACCACTTCTCTTTAGGGAGATCAACGTGAGTAGCAAAAGTTTCACAAAAAGTAGCTACTATCTCAGAGTCAAGTCCATACTTAGAGCTAAATCCACGGAAAGCATCGGTATCCATAAAAGATTTAACACAATCGAACTTAGGTGTCATACCTGACTCTTACCATCGTCGGAACCCCAATCTTCAGAGTTGCGTTTAATTCTTTCCAATAAGTCCTGTCGGTGTCAAAATCGGTAGATCTCGGGTAGGGGGTCCCGAACTGTGCGTCTAGGCGGATGGTAACAGGAGACGAGGGACACGATGTTTTTATCCAGGTTCGGGCCCTCTCGATGGAGGTAAAACCCTACTCCTGCTTGATTAATATTGATGATATGGGTAGTACAGGAGTAGATCTACCACGAGATCGGAGTGGCAAAACCCTAGAAGCTAGCCTATGGTATGATTGTCGTTCGTCCTACGGACCTAAACTCTTCGGTTTATATAGACACCGGAGAGGGCTAGGGTTACACAGAGTCGGTTACAATGGGAGGAGATCTTCATATCGTATCGCCAAGCTTGCCTTCCACACCAAGGAAAGTCCCATCCGGACACAGGACGGAGTCTTCAATCTTGTATCTTCATACACTACATGAATTAGCTACTTTGCCATCAGCCACGGCGGACGGCAAAGGCACGGATGGCGGACGGCAAAGGTCTTTGCCGTCCTCCGCGGATGGCAAAAGTGGACGGCAACGTACGGGACGGCAAAGATCTACATTGCTGTCCGCTTCGGGCGGCTGACGGCAAAGGGTCCTTTGCCATCAGCTGCCGACGGCAAAGAATACTGACGGCAATAATTGCGCTGTTACTCCGTTAGGTGGTTAACGGCAAGCCTTTGCCGTCGGCCGCTGACGGCAAACATCGGAAGGCCTTTGCCGTCCGCCGCTGTAGGCAAAGTTTTTTTCTCTTTGCCGTCAGACACTGTTGGCAAACTGACCAAATAGGTCAGCCTCCCAGGAAGCACAGTTGCCTGCCATGTGGCCTCTTTGCCGTCCGCTACTGATGGCAAAGAGACCTTTGCCGTCGGTGGCTGACGGCAAAGAGCCTGCATATTGGCTCTTTTTTTCTGTTTTTTTAAATCCAACAATTTTCACAGCAAATATATATGACATATATAGATATATTTCACAGAGCTATTTAACAGCACATAAGTTTCATCGTACATACATATATAGTTCCATCCACTCATACATAGCAAGTTCCATCAAGATAGCAAAGTTGCACATACATATTACAATGCAAAGTTTCATCAAGATAGCAAGTTCCATCGTAGCAAGCTAGAAGAATACTAGAAGAGAATGAAATTAAAAACAATCACTCCATCATAGCAAGCTAGCTTCCGAGAAGTGAATGAAATCTGCAAAATGGCAAATAAGAAAGTTAGGAAAAGGTGACTAGAAGAAGAAGACTAGAAGAAGAAGCACGCCATCGTTTGTGAGGTAACTTAGGTGAAATGGATCGTTTATGAGCTAACTTAGGTAAAATGCATCATTTTAGAGCTAATGTAGGTAAAATGGATCGTTTATGAGCTAACTAAGCTAATTATGCCGTTTTTTACATAAGTAAGGTAAGTACATGTCATTATTGAGCAAACCTAGTTAACTAAGCATATTATAACTAACTTAGGTCATTTTGGAGGAAACAAAGCTAAGTATAGATCGTTTTAGAGCTAACTTAGGTAAAATGGCTGGTTTTGGAGGTCAGTGAGCTTATTAAGTCATTTTGCAGGAAAGAAGCTACGTCTAGGTCATTAAGGTAAGCATATTGGATGAAATAAAGCTAAGTCTAGGTCTTTATGCATTTGTTAAGCAAAAAACTAGAGAAACTTACCTTGATCATGGAGGTGTGGGAGCGGGCTGGCTCAGGCCAGTAGCTGGAGAAGGATCGTGTGATGCTTGTGTGGAGTAACGCTGCATCAAAGATCATTTCCAATGTTTCATTAGCATGATGACACTCAAATGTTAAGACTAGCAAGTAACGTCCATTCAAATTAAACTCACTGTGGTCTCAGCAGCAATCTCTGGATCAATGGCTATGGAGCCATGGGACCTCCCGCCACTAGATATCATCACCTGCTATGGATTGTAGGGGATCTGGCTCGGGTTAAACTCCTCCCCTTTCCTCGCCTTCCCCTTGACTTGCTTGTAAGAGGCAGTGTGGGCCATGGCATACAGGCCATACCCCTCTGGCACCTTATCCGTCTTATTGTAGCATGCCTGAAAGAGAGAAACAAAGTAAATTAGTAATTAAAGGGCTCAAGCTAGCATGATGAATGAATTGCATTAATAATGAAGCAAACCACATTACCCAATTCCGCCCGAACTGATATAAGCTGGAGCTACCTTGATGGTGTGGCACACCTTCAATTTGGGCATGTTTGTCCTTGGCCTCAGTCGGCTCCCCTTCCATCTTTCAACACCTGCCATGACAAAGAGTAAACGAAATTAGTACAACATAAAAAAATACCGACATGAATAATAATATGTATATCACTTAAGTGTATCATCATCAAGTACAACATAAAAAAATTGAATACCTGACACTACTAATAATCTCGATCAGTATCATCAATAAATGCATAATCATCATCATCACTATAATCAATGACGGGCTCATAGGGTTCAGTGGCATCAACATGTGGAAGGCCACCTTTACGTAATCGGTCAAGCATTGAGAGGTCATCCGCAGGAGTAACCTATTCTTGTTCCGGCTCTTCTTGTTCCTCCTCTGGGGTGATGTGGGATTCACTGTCGCTGTCTACTTCAATGTTTTGGGGTGAAGTATACCGGTTCTTGAAACGCTTTTTGGAAAGACGTGTCTCTTGGAAGAATTCTCCTTCATATGTGTCTGGGTTAATGTGAGGTTCATAATCCTCTTCCTTTGGGGGAGATAGTCTAGCACGTGGTGGCACTTCATAAACGACATCCCAACCTTTCAGATTTGGATTAGTTTGGCAGGCCCAGGGTAGATAGAATACTTGGGTCGCCTGTTGAGTCATAATATAGACATCAGGAACATCTAAATGGGTGCTTTGGTTGATTTTAACTAGCCCTATATGTTCATGAGTCCTTCTAGTCTCCTTCGGCTGAAACCAATAACATTTGAAGACTACGACATTCGGTGGGTTTTCACCATAGAATAGAAGTTCATAAATTGCTTCAACTCTCCCATAATACACGGTACCTCCTTCGCCGATAGCAGATACACAACAATTTCTAGACTTTCGATCGGCCATAGATAGCTCTTTGCCATAGGTACGAAAACGATACCCGTTGATGTCGTATTTGTCAAATGAACGGACCTTATAGTCAAAACCATTAGCGACTTGTCTCAATTCGGCGTCCATAGACTCTGAATTAGCCTACAAGTTTAATATGAAAGGATTGTTGCATTACGCACAAATTAGCGAATGAAATGAAATTGTCTAATAGAATTTACCGTTTGTTTGAACCAAGAGATTAAACCGGGATAGCCGCCTTCTTTCTTTGCGAGAAGCTCATACTCTTCGACGGAATCCTTTTGGATCACCGCTTCATACGAGAATAGGGCGACGTATCGACTGTATGAAATATCCAGGAATAAGAGCAGTTCAAAGGAAATAGAAGTTGCGAAACAATGTACCGAGAACTTACTCGATGTACGGCCACACTTCTATCAGGTTGTTGAAGATATACAATGAAATGGTCCGCCATTCTTTGTTATCCAAAGATACTGGATTTGAAACACTGGCTGGTGCGAGATTGCCTTTGAATAGGTTGAGGTTGGATCCACCCTTTTTAGGCTCGTCAGCATTGTACCGAGGCTTCGGATTATGCAAATGACGATTTTTGGTTTCGTAGTGTGCTGTCACGAAGTTTGCCGCCTCCTCAGTGATGAATGCCTCAGCCATAGACGCTTCAATTCTATGTTTATTTTTACATTTTCTCGAAGCATCTTCTGCATCCTCTCAGTTGGGTAGCACCAACGATTTTGCACGGGCCCCCCAATATTGCCTCGGTCGGGAGATGCAAAATCAAATGCTGCATTGGATTAAAGAAGCCTGGTGGAAAGATCTTCTCTAACTTGCAGATCAACATTGGCGCCAACTCTTCCATTTTTTCTAGCACGCCAGGCGATAGTTCTTTCGCACAAAGAACAAGGAAGAAATAGCTGAGTTCTGCCAGTATTAGCCATTCATCCTCAGGGATGAAGCCACGCAACATCACCGACATTACCCGCTCAATCTATATGTGCCAATCATGACTCTTGAGACCAAATATCTTCAATTTATCAAGACTCGCTCCCCTCTTTAGATTCACTGCATACCCATCGGGGAACATCAACTGCATTTTCACCCACAAGATAATTTCCCTCATAGCTGGCCTTCCAAGATTGAACCATGCCTTTGGCTTCGTCCAGTTCTACTTTCCTTTCGGTTCTTTCATGTTTTGTAACGGCCTATCACATAGCGCCTCCAGATCGACTCTAGCCTTAGTATTATCCTTTGACTTCCCATCTATGCTGAACAATGTACCAAAAGGTGCCTCAGCGATATTCTTCTCAGTGTGCATCACGTCGATGTTGTGTGGGCAAAGGAGGTCTTTGAAGTAAGGCAGATCCCATAAGCATGTTTTGTGAGTCCAGGCGTGCTCAGAATTATACCCCTTGAAGTACCCTGGACGCTCTGGATCTGGCTTAAGAGTGTTTAACTGATCCAGGGTTTGTTGGCCTATCAACGCAGGTGGTGCAGAGTTTTTTACAACTCTACCTCTGATGAAGTTCTTCTTGTCTTTCCTGAACTTATGGCGAGGATCCAGGAACTGTCTATGCATGTAGAAGCAAGAAAACTTGCGACCGGCCTGAAGCCAACGAAACTCAAGAGCTCCCTTGCATGTGGGGCACGGGAACCTTCCATGCACACACCAGCCAACAAATAGCGCATACGCCGGCAAGTCATGCGTCGAGTACATGTACCAGACACGCATTATGAAGTTTCGTTTGCTATAGGCGTCGTATGTCTTGAACCCATTATCCCAGGCTTCTTGCAATTCGTCCTTAAGCGGCTGCATGTACACATTCATATTTTTCCCCGGATAGTTGGGCCCTGGAATTATCAACGTCAGGAAAATGTTCTTTCTTTGCATAATCTGTCCAGGGGGGAGATTGAGTGGAAAGACAAATACGGGCCAACAACTGTATTGGGCTGCCATCATACCAAACACACTGAACCCATCGGTGCTGATGCCGACTCGAGGATGCCTCGGATCTGCCGCTTTGTCAGCATGTAATTCATCAAACTTTTTCCACGCAACACCATCCGATGTGTGTACCATCATCAGATTACCATCTGCATCTAATTTGGTTCTTTTGCCTGTTTTGTGCCATGTCATCTGTCTGGCCGTCTCCTCGACCATGAAAAGACGTTGAAATCTTAGTACGATTGGCATATACCGAAGAACACTAACAGGGATTTTGGTTTGTGTCTTCTCACCCATACCGTTGTCTACCACAATATACCTGGAACACTTGCAAATGGGACAATAGTTCAAGTCCGCATAGTCAAGCCTAAATAAGGCACATCCTTTCTCACAGGCATGTATCTTCTCATAGGGCATCTTCAGTGCACGGAGGATTTTGTCCGACTGGTACATGTTTGCAGGCATTACATGGCCTTTGGGTAGAAAGCGTCCAAATACTGTCATAATTGCGTCATAGCATTCTCTGCCCAAGTTGAACTGAGCCTTCAAAGCCATTACTTGTGAGATGACAAAGCTTAGTGTGCTCGTGGAGCGGACGTTTTGAAGACTCCAACATTTCATTGAAGGCCTTTGCAGATTCCTCCATCTTCTCGTCCGAAGCCCGAGCATCATCATAGTCTTGCACCATGTTTTCCATCCCGGTACCATGCTCGTTGGTGCGACGATGATCCACCTCAGCTCGGTCACGTTGGGCAGACTCACCATGAAATGTCCACACCGTATAATCGGGCGTAAAACCATTCTTCTGCAGGTGTTTACCCATTTCAGCCTCTGTCCTCTTTTCCCAATTGCCGCATCGGAAACAGGGGCACCAAGTTTTCCTCTGGCCATTTGCAAATGCGGCTTGCACAAACCCCTTGGTTTTTGTAACCATTCAGCGCTCCATTTGTTCTGACCAATGTGACCGGTATACATCCACGCACGATCACTCATCTTGACTTTCAGAGCTACTGGACACACAACAATTATATATATAATTCACCATGTATATATTCATCAGTTGATCTACTTTGTCAATTTTATTATGTCCATGCAACCTACACTCTAATAGGTAATGATAGGTCCTAATCCCACCCGAGTATGTCTAGATTGGGTTCATTTTCCCAAGCTATGCTCTGGATCCGATGCAAAATTTCGGCAGCACCTCCCCGCTGTTCTCCTGATACACGTCTCTGCAATAAACAGAGAGGATGTGTACCCGGAGAACAACATGGGAGGCACTGACAAAATTTATGCGTCGGATCCGAAGCAAAGCATATGGGAAAACGAACCCAATCTACACATACTCGGGCTGTCCATGGATAGTGTTGGACAATTCGAAAGAATCAAGGTTATAAATATGCAAATGCATGCATATTTATAACTATGACGCTTTCGAACGGGAGACACATATTGGTTACGCATACTGATGATTCAAGACACATATATAGCTAGCTACCAAATTTCATGTCATTTGTGTAAATAATTAATGGGGAAGGACATGTCATTTGTGCTCACCCACGAACGAAGGGGCAGAGCTCGTCAAACGCACGGCGAGGTCGTCGAACACCAAACCTCGCAGCGATGAAACAACTGCACATTTAAATCTACCCAATCAACACAATTATATATGATGTTTTTCATCACAAAATAGAAAAATATATGACCTAACTAATAATTCACAAATATATAACCCCGTCGGCCTCTGGAAGGCCAAAGAGCACCTTTTCGGGATGTTTAGGGGGTCGGGGTGTCATGTCGGTGTCGGGTGCTGTTTCGGGGTCAGGGTGTCGTGTCGGGGTCGGGGTGTCGGGGTGTGGTGTCGTGGTCTGTGTGTCGGCGTGTGGTGTCGGGGTC
>NC_057801.1:701050763-701061852 GCF_018294505.1 Triticum aestivum
CGAGGGAGAGAGATGAGTAACGGGCGGGGAAGGGGGTCGGCCGTTAGTTAGGTTAGTTATGGTAGCCTTTGCCGTCCGCCCTCCTTTGTCGTCCGCTTTTGTTCATATTTGCCGTCTGCGGCGGACGGCAAAGCGGGGGGACGTTAAGTATTTTTTAACCAGCTCCTCAGTGGGGCCCCCTCCCTCTTTGCCGTCTGCTAGCGGACGACAAAGATTCTTTGCCATCAGCTAGCAGACGGCAAAGAACAGGCTGATGGCAAAGGCTTTCTTTGCCATCAGCCAGTTCTTTGCCGTCCGCTTTCGGGTAGCTGAGGGCAAAGAGCTTCTTTGCCGTCTGCTAGCTGACGGCAAAGAGCTGGCAGATGGAAAAGTAGCTGATTCCAGTAGTGATAGTCCGGGAGTCCGGCCAAAGGTCTTAGTCCGGCCATCCGGACACCCCCTAATCCAGGACTCCCTCAGTAGCCCCTGAACCAGGCTTCAATGACGACGAGTCCGGCGCGCAAGTTGTCTTCGGCATTGCAAGACGGGTTCCTCCTCCAAATATTTCATAGAAGATGTTGAACACCAGGGTAGTGTACGGCTCTGCAAAATAAGTTCCACATTCCACCGTAGAGAGAATAATATTTGCGTTAATCGGATCTGCTGACGCATTCCACGGCGTGACATCATGCCACGACCAGGCTTTTATTCATTTTATTGTTCCACCTCAGCGCGTTTAGCGAGGCGGTTTCCTTGGCACGTCTTGTCAAAGCAGAGATCGTGTCCCCTTATTCCGGGATTCTCATCAATACGGGTGTGGGTAACCCAACCGCGCCATTAACCGCGGCGCTTGGGAGATAAGCGAGTTTTATTAGGCCGGTGGGGGGCTCGTAGTTTTGGCCGCCCATATAAGGGGATAAGAATCCGCCCTTTCCATTCACGCCTTCTTCCTCCTCTGCTTATCCGTCCCCGCGCGCTCGAGCTCCAGCGCCCAAGCCCGCACTTCCCACCTCAACCTTCTCCAACCATGTCCGGAGCGGGAGGTAGATGGATGGCCTCCTCCGTCACGGAGGGGCAAATCAAAAAACTGAGGAAGGCCGGATACTTGTCTAACGACATTGCGCACCGGCTTCTAGATGTGGGGCAACTCATCCCCACCCCCAGGCCCCATGAGAGGGTTGTTTTTCTTCCCCATTTCCTCCGCGGACTGGGTTTTCCTCTCCACCCGTTCGTGCGGGGGCTCATGTTCTACTACGGCCTGGACTTCCACGATCTGGCCCCGAACTTCATCCTCAATATCTCGGCATTTATCGTCATGTGTGAGGCCTTCTTCCGCATCCAGCCCCACTTTGGCCTATGGCTGAAGATCTTCAGCGTCAAGCTGAAGGTTGTGAAAGGCCGACAAGCGGAATGTGGAGGTGCCATGGTGGGCAAGATAGCCAACATCACCTGGCTCGAGGGTGCCTTCGTGGAAACCATCAAAGGGTGGCAATCGTGGTGGTTTTATATCACCAAGCCGCGTGACCCTAAGTGGGCAGTGGCCCCCGAATTTCGATCCGGCATTCCCACCCGGCTCACATCTTGGAAAGAGACGGGCCTGTCGTGGGGCAATCCGAAAGAGGTGACCGGAATCCAAACCTGCGTCCAAGACCTGGTGACCAAGAAGGTCAAGCTTGTCAATGTTGTCCAGGTCATGCTCTTCCGCCGGATCCTTCCATGTCAACGACGGGACTTCAATTTGTGGGAGTTCAACCCGGCCCAGCACCAGACTCTATCCTGGCTCTTCGAAACGAAGCACGAGGACGCCTGGAAGGTGCTTTTCAAGAGTTCCGAGGTCCCCCCTCCCGTCACCGAGGATCGCGGATTCTGCACCAAACATCAATCCTCCGAAGTAAGCTTACATTTAGTCCCTTACGGGATACCCGAATTTCATAGTGTGACTTTATGTGGGATCTAAACTCCCGTTCCTTTGATAGGACTGGAAGAGGACATCCGGACAGGTTGACTGTCCGGCCCCTTTGCCCGAAGGCCCAGCAGACGCACACCTAGCGAAGCTACTAGTTCCGGCACCTCACATGGTGCTGGAGAAGAAGGCCATGGAGAAGGCCACGGGGACCCAAAAGAGTTCCCGGCGCCCGGTGTCGTCGGATTTGCCCGATGACCCCAACACACCCTCTGCCTCCGAAGACGAGGAGGAGGAAGAAGAAAAAGATGCCTCTCCCCCTCCAACCGGGGGAGGACAGAAAAGAAAGCCGCCCCAACTGGGGAAGCCGGAGGGTCCAAGAAGGGGAAGACCCTTCTGCCGGACTACGCCCCCGACGCCGAAGACGGCGGGGGGGATGGCCATCCAGGGTCAAGCCCCTGGCAAAACCGTGAGTGTCCGGCTACCCAAATGACTTATTGCACTCCTTTATTATTTGATAGCTTCTAATGCCGAATCTAATTATGCAGTCCGCCCAGAGCTCAGCTTGGCGATTCGTCGAGCGGCTCTCCGAATTCGTCGGACGTGAATAGCGCTTCACTTCCAACGGCCTCCTCCCCTCTCCCTACAGACGACGCTGAGGTGGAGTCCCGTAGGGGACAAAACTAGGAGGAGGTGGTCCTGGAGGCGGCACAAGGCGACCTTCCGGACTCCAGGCGCAAAGGGGGTAAAGCCCCGGAGGGATCTAAGTCCGGCCACGAGCCGGACACTGCTCCGGAACCATCAGCAATTCCAGAGTCCGACAGGCGGCGCTTTCATAAGAAGGGCAAGCCTGCGACGCCGGCGACTTCCGTCTACCCGGAGGCGCCGGACCATTTGCTGGAGGCGCTTAACAGCGCCTCCATCAACGAGGAACACCGCACCGTTATGAGTGCGGTGATTCAGAAGGTTCAGTCCGCGAAGAGCGGGCTGACGGAAGCCTGTACAAGCCTGTTAACGGGCCTTGAGGTATGTGTTCCAAAACATATATAAAAAATATTACCACATAGACAGTAGCCCCTGATGCTCACTTCGGTGTTCGGAAATAAAAGCCGAGCTAAGGATCTAAAAAGATATACACAGGAGTCTAATAGAAATATGTCAATATGGGAATGCAGGCTGCGCTGCTGACCTCTGCCGCACTGACTGCGGAGGTCAACGCATTGAAGAAAAGCCTCGAGCGGTCTGAGAGCGAGCTCGGCCGTGCCAAGAAGCAGCTCGAGGATAAAGAGGGTACATAGTACCTCCTGTAAATGTATATAGAAATACTTGGTTGCAAAATAATAACAGGACCAACGTTAATGTTGCAAGAGCCACGACCGAGGTGGCGGCCCTGAAAGAGGCGGTCTGCAAGGCCGAAAAGAGTGCGGCCTTGGAGAGCACCAAGCGAGAGAAGCAGGAGGCACGGGTGGCGGAGCTGTGGCAAGAGCTCCAGGCTCTCATGGAAAAACACAAGAGTTTGGAGCGTGACTCGAAGACTCGAGAGTCTGAGCTTGCCTTGGCTCTTGAGAGTGCCAAGACCGCTAAGGCCGAAGCCCAGAAGGCCCTTCAAGAGATCGAGGCGATGAAGAAGATAGCGGCGGGTAAGGCATTCTTTATGCAAAGCAAAAATATAAAAGTTAACTATCTGCTACTTACCCGAATTCGGAGCTCTCCAGGAGCGTTCACCGATCTGCCTCGTAGAGTGTCTGATGCCGCCGCATACTACCGAGTGGGAGAGGGGAGCTCGACAGAAAAAGTGTTCTGGTCTCAGTATGCTGAGGCCGAACATCCGGTGCCCCTGAGCGACCAGCTGAAGCAGCTGGTCGAGCTCCACAAGTTGGCCGAACAGGCCATGAAGGGCCTCATAGCTCAGTTGTGGCCTGGAGAAGTCATTCCTGGGAGCTACTTCGGTCTGGTGCGGCGGCTGGTGGATGCGTGTCGATGGATTGAGGTCGTCAAGCACTCCGTTTGTATTGAAGGTACCCGTCGGGCCCTTGCCCGTGCTAAGGTGCACTGGGGCAAGCTAGATGCAGAGAAGCTGTTAACGGACGCGCCACCGCCGGGCAAGGAGTATCGCACGCCCAAGATGTATTATAATGGCATTCTGAAGGGTGCCTGCCGTATAGCGGATGAGTGCTCCAAAGATGTAATTTTTGTGTAGACTCGCATTTGTTATCCTGTACGCTGAAGCTTTGTGCATATGCGTTAAGCAACGTTTGTTAATTTAAAATATTACCTTCTGTGCGGCCGTTTATCAAATCTGAGAGATGCAAGTCGTCGGCTTCAACCCCCATGCCACGAGTGCTGGGGTGTTTGGTATAAACATGAGCGCTCGTGTTCCCATGCTTGGGTCCATCTAGGGAGGCGTTCAGCACAACGAACTAGGCCGTCGGACTTATAATGCTTTATCACTCTCACTTAGCCATAGAATTCTATAATTTTAAATTTCGGCGAAGCCCCTAGTATTCGGAAGACCGAGTTCGGGGCGCTATCCACGCCTAGGCCGGATAAGTCCGGTTCCTCGCTCGAAGCGGCATAAGTCTTTAAGGACTCGAAGAAACCTCGCGAACAGCGACCAGTCTCTCGCACTATCATGACAGTCAGTTTTAGCTTTCTCTACTGAGGTGTTAACCCAGCTCAACTGGGGCACAATCGCAGTAGTTCTCCCAGCGCTACCTTAGCCAACAATGCGGAACGTAAGGTACCAAAACATGGGAGCCGGGCAAACCCAACTATTGACCAAAGACATGATTCGGAGCCGATGCATATAGTGCTATAAGTTCGGGGTGCCGCACTCGTGAGAGTGTTCGGTCTTCTCACACCATGTTATGGGGTGTTGTAAGCCCCTGGTGTATTGTCCGCACCAAAGTGTATGGTTGTAGAATGTCATGACTGAACATATTTGTATATAAAAATAGATAAGTACAATAATAGGTGAGAGCTATATATTGTTTATTAAAAAAGGGCTGCTGCGAAAGCAGAACGATACAAGAAGTGCGGTAAGCAAGAGATGGGAGTATTTGACATATTCCCCTCCAGGGGCAAGCTGCGGGATTGTAAGTAAAATAGGTATTAAACTCGTTATAGAGACCACCTGGACTTTTGTGTGGCTTGCTCCCTCCCTGGCTGTTGCATCATGGGTTCGGCGAGTGTATTGCCGGACAGGCCTTCCGGATAGTTGGGTCCTGAAAGTGTATAAAAAGGAAAACAGCGAAATAGGGAGCCCCTTAGTGCAGTTGAGCCGCATTCTGGGCGTGCCATTGTTGTACCCCTCCCCTTATGCCCATGGTATCTCTAAGGCGTAATTATGTACGCGTGGTACCAGTATCGCCGTTTGGCGGGGGCTGGGGTTGGGGCCGCACTGCTATGCTTGCTCGGAACGTGCTAGAAGGATTTGTTGTAGGTTACTTCGGGCTCGCTTGACGTTGTCCGGGCGTTTGACGCCTGGATTGGAGAACTTCCTTGAGAGGCTACTCTGTACTTTCGCCGCCAGGGCCGCCGTGTTCTCCTCCGTTCAGAGAGAGCGTTCTGTGTTTCCGTTTACCGTGATGACTCCGCGAGGTCCTGGCATCTTGATCTTGAGATATACGTAGTGCGGCACCGCATTGAATTTTGCAAATGCGGTTCGTCCAAGAAGGGCGTGATAGCCGCCGCGGAATTGGACTATGTCGAAGATTAACTCCTCGCTCTGGAAGTTATCCGGGGATCCGAAGACCACTTCGAGTGTAACCGAGCCTGTACAGTTGACCTCTACCCCTGGTATAACACCTTTGAAGGTTGTCTTTGTGGGTTTAATCCTTGAAGGATCGATGCCCATGTTTCGCACTGTGTCCTGGTAAAGCAGGTTCAGGCTACTGCCACCGTCCATTAGGACTCTGGTAAGGTGAAATCCGTCGATAATTGGGTCTAGGACCAGTGCGGCGAATCCGCCATGACGGATGCTGGTGGGATGGTCCCTTCGATCGAAGGTGATCGGGCAAGAGGACCATGGGTTGAACTTTGGGGCGACTGGCTCCAGCGCATAAATGTCCTTGAGAGCATGCTTCCGCTCCCTTTTGGGGATGTGAGTTGCGTATATCATGTTCACCGTCCGAACTTGCGGGGGAAATACCTTCTGTCCTTTGTTGTTCGGCGGCCGGGGCCCCTCCTCGTCAGCGCTATGTAGCCCCTTGTCTCTGGTCTCGACACTTAACTTGCCTGCCTGCTTGAACACCCAACAATCCATGTTGGTGTGATTGGCTGGCTGTTCGGGGGTGTCGTGTATCTGGCACGAGCGATCGAGTATCCGGTCTAAGCTGGATGGGCCCTAAAGGTTTCTTTTGAATGGCTTCTTCCGCTGACCCGGTTTAGAGCCTCTGAATCCGGCATTGACTGTCGTATCTTTAGTATTGTCACCATTAATGCGGCGCTTATGCTTGTTGCGATGTGACCTGCCGTTGTTATCCTTGGTATCCGAATTGCCGGGGCTTTTTGTTATGTTATTGCTACGAGCTAGCCAGCTGTCTTCTCCCGCACAGAAGCGGGTCATGAGTGTCGTGAGGGCTGCCATAGATTTCGGCTTTTCCTGTCCTAGGTGCCGGGCAAGCCATTCGTCTCGGCTGGTTTGCCTAAAGGCTGCAAGGGCCTCGGCGTCCGAACAAACGACTATTTGGTTTTTCTTGGTTAGGAACCGTGTCCAGAATTGTCTTGCCGATTCCTCTGGCTGCTGGATTATGTGGCTTAGGTCATCGGTGTCTGGTGGTCGCACATACGTGCCCTGGAAGTTGTCAAGGAATACGGATTCCAGGTCCTCCCAACAACTAATTGACTTGAGCTGGTCCTTTAAGCTTGAGCGGGAGGTATTTGATGGCGTGTAGATCATCACGATGGGCCATGTGGATATGAAGGAGATAGTCCTCGATCCATACCGCAGGATCTGTTGTGCCATCGTATGATTCGATGTTTACGGGTTTGAAACCCTCGGGGATTTGATGATCCATTACTTCGTCTGTGAAGCATAGTGGGTGTGCGGCGCCCCTGTACTGAGCTATATCACAACGCAGCTCGGAAGAGCTTGGTCTGTTGTATTCGGCCGGGCCATACTTATTATGTCTGGCGTGACGGCTAGCGTCACGTGAAGCGGGGCGCCCATGTGATCCGTAGATCGATCTTGTTTGCCTTGCCTTATTCTCCAAGATGTCTCGCAGGTCTGTTGCGTCTCCCCGTACTTTGGTATGTTTTGAGCGGTGTCGGGGTGCGGCTTGGGTTGAGGGCCTGAAGGCAACCGTACCCTGTAAACGGTTTTTGTTTTTTGATGTTTGGCTCAGATGCCTGGCGATGATGCGCCCTTTTGTTTCGGACTAGTGTTGTATTCAGGGCCGGATTGTCCCAGAATTTATCTTCGGTTTTCCGAACGGTTTCAGTCGAACAGTACTTTCGTACTATGGATGTCAAGTCAGCGAATTGTGTAATTTCGTGGTGACTTATGGCGTTGAGGATTCCGATGTCCGTGCAGTTATTACAGAAGAGTGAAATTGCTTTTTCCACGCGGAAGTCCTTTATCCTGTTCATAACCAGGAGGAATCTGGCCCAGTAGTGGTGTACTGTTTCTCCGGGCTCTTGCCGTATTAGTGA
This sequence comes from Triticum aestivum, assembly GCF_018294505.1. Lineage (NCBI taxonomy): Eukaryota > Viridiplantae > Streptophyta > Magnoliopsida > Poales > Poaceae > Triticum > Triticum aestivum. The sequence goes on from NC_057801.1 coordinate 701,058,298, forward strand.
TAAATCTCGTGTAGTTGGGTGGGCAGGTGGAATTAAATCCGGAACCCTGCCCGACGTAAGATTCAGGGGCCAAGTGGTTTCCGAATTCAGAAGCTTGCTTTCTTGGATATTATTCAATGAATCGGGCCTGCTGCCTGACTTTAGGTTCATGGTTTGGGCGACATCCTCCCCTCCGCGGGTATCCGGCTTGGAGGGATCGGGAATCCGGACACATCTGGTATTTAGGGCGGGCGAAGACTCGCCGCATTGTTCTTCCACCACTTCGACGTGATGGGTGATCTGGGGAGAGTCTATCTCTCTCTGATCGGGTTTAAGCCCAATCTGGTCGTAATCAGTAGCGACTCCCAGGGCCATGATGCGATCCAAGAGCTCGTTCAGGGAGAGGAGCTCCATCGGATCTAACTGCTCGGCAAGCTCCAAGCGGATGTGAAGATTGCTTTCGATGGCCCTAGAGGTCATCGTCGGCGCGGCGGCCGGACAAGCGGTCATCAAAAACCTTCCTAACCAGAGAGTTTGGCTGACACCTAAAGCTCCTTTATCAATGACGCCGTCTTTAATGATGGGATGCGGCATCCTTCCCGACACAGTGGAACTCTCAATGAAAGCACCAATGTCGGTGTCAAAACCGGCAGATCTCGGGTAGGGGGTCCCGAACTGTGTGTCTAGGCGGATGGTAATAGGAGACAAGGGACACGATGTTTTTACCCAGGTTCGGGCCCTCTCGATGGAGGTAAAACCCTACTCCTGCTTGATTAATATTGATGGTATGGGTAGTACAAGAGTAGATCTACCACGAGATCGGAGTGGCTAAACCCTAGCAGCTAGCCTATGGTATGATTGTCGTTCGTCCTACAGACCTAAACTCTCCGGTTTATATAGACACCGGAGAGGGCTAGGGTTACACAGAGTCGGTTACAATGGGAGGAGATCTTCATATCGTATCGCCAAGCTTGCCTTCCACGCCAAGGAAAGTCTCATCCGGACACGGGACGGAGTCTTCAATCTTGTATCTTCATAGTCCGGGAGTCCGGCCAGAGGTCTTAGTCCGGCCATCCGGACACCCCCTAATCCAGGACTCCCTCAAGTCCCATTTGAAATCAATAGTCTTCAGCATATAGGAACCAACACAGGATGTATCGAGAAGGTTGCGATTATCAAGAGAAAGCCGAGCATAAAAATTCCGAATAATCATTTCTCAAGAGAGCTCATGATTGGGGCATGAATATAACATTGACTTAAGCCTCCCCCAAGCTTGAGCGATGAGTTCTCCTTCGCGAGGCCAGAAATTATATATGTAATTACGATCACGATAAACATGATGCATAGGATAGAACTTCTGGTGAAATTCCAACTTCAGTCGCTTATAATTCCAAAATCTCGTATCATCACATAGCCTATACCATGTCATTACATCTCCCATCAAAGATAAAGGGACCTTCCTTTTGACACCATCATCGGGGATACCTGCAAGCTTATATAATCCACAAACTTCATCCACAAAGATAAGGTGTAAGTCGGGATGCAATGTTCCGTCTCCTGCAAAAGGATTAGCTAGCAGTTTTTCTATCATACCTGAAGGAATCTCAAAGTGAATATTTTCATAAGGTTCAGTAGGTTGAGGAGCATCTCTTTTCTCTTCTGGTTGGGCTGAAGATACCCCAAACAAGCCCCTCAAAGGATTAGTTTCCATAGTGACAAGTAGCAGAAAATTTCAGCACACTATATAAATGTTTCCTTACCAAGTTCCACTCACCAATAGCGCTACACTCCCCGGCAACGGTGCCAGAAAAGAGTCTTGATGACCCACAAGTGTACGGGATCTATCGTAGTCCTTTCGATAAGTAAGATTGTCGAACCCAACGAGGATCAGAAGGAAATGATAAGCGGTTTTCAGTAAGGTTTTCTCTGCAAGCACTGAAATAATAGGTGATAGATAGTTTTGTGATAAGATAAATAGTAAAGGGCAAAAAGTAAATAAAGTAAATAAAGTGCAGCAAGGTGGCCCAATCCTTTATGTAGCAAAGGATAAGTCTGGACAAATTCTAATAATGAGGAAGGAGCTCCCGAGGACACATTGGGAATTATCGTCAAGCTAGTTTTCATCACGTTTGTAAGATTCGCGTTCGGTACTTTGATAATTTGATATGTGGGTGGACCGGCACTTGGGTACTGCCCTAACTTGGACAAGCATCCCACTTATTATTAACCCCTATTGCAAGCATCCGCAACTACAAAAAGGAGTATTAAGGTAAACCTAACCACAACATTAAACATATGGGCCCATATCAACCCCTAATGAAGCAACGCATAAACTAGGGTTTAAGCTTCTGTCACTCTAGCAACCCATCATCTACTAATTACTTCCCTATGCCTTCCTCTAGGCCCGAATAGTGGTGAAGTGTCATGTGGTCAACGTTCACATAACACCACTAGAGGAAAGACAACATACGTCTCATCAAAATATCGAACGAATACCAAATTCACATGACTACTAATAGCAAGACTTCACCCATGTCCTCAGGAACAAATGTAACTACTCACAAAGCATATTCATGTTCATAATCAGGGGAGTAATAATATGCATAAAGGATCTGAACATATGATCTTCCACCAAGTAAACCAATTAGCATCAACTATAAGGAGTAATCAACACTACTAGCAACCCACAGGTACCAATTTGTGGTTTTGATACAAAATTGGATACCAGAGATGAACTAGGGTTTTGAGAGGAGATGGTGCTGGTGAAGATGTTGATGGAGATTGACCCCCTCCCGATGAGAGGATCATTGGTGATGATGTTGGTGATGATTTCCCCCTCCCGGAGGGAAGTGTCCTCGGCAGAACAGCTCCGCCAAAGCCCTAGATTAATTTCGCCAAGGTTCCGCCTCGTGGCGGCGGAGTTTCGTCCCGTAAGCTTGCCCACAATTTTTTTCCAAGGTAAGAGTGATGATATAGCAGAAGATGGACGCTGGAGGCCCACCAGGGGGCCCAGGAGATAGGGGGCTTCGCCCTACAGGGGGGCACGTGCCCCTGTCTTCTGGATAGTGTGTGGGCCCTCTGGCCTATTTCTTTCACTCATAAATTCTTAATAAATCCAAAAGGTTGTTTCATGGAGTTTTAGGACTTTTGGAGTTGTGCAGAATAGGTTTCCAACGTTTGCTCCTTTTCCAGCCAGAATTCCAGCTGTCGGCATTCCCCCTCTTCATGGTAAACCTTGTAAAATAAGAGAGAATAGCCATAAGTATTGAGATATAATGTGTAATGACAGCTCATAATGCAATACATATTGATATAAAAGCATGATGCAAAATCGACGTATCAAACAACCTCCGCCTGGCTTCCCGCTTCCCCTGTACGCCCGTGCGCAGGGTGATAGGGCCCATCGTCACACGGTTGGGGGTAGCAGTGGACAGGCCGAAGTCATGCGACCGGCTGGCCCACGAACTCATGCTGAGGGCAGCTCGTGCGAGTTTGTGGTGTGGGCGACAATGTCGTTGCGCTCGTGGATCTGGTTCCCAAGGTTCTTCACCGAGGAGATGCCATCGAGAGGGTCGC
>NC_057801.1:701062109-701101221 GCF_018294505.1 Triticum aestivum
GCGAGGTCGCCCGCGCCTGTCATGCAGAAGGGCCCTCGCCATTCACTTTGAGTACGACTGCGCCTCCACATTGTTCTTCAAGGTCTTTGACATGGAGGGCCGGCGGCTGGAGTGCTGCCTTGGAGGAAGCAGCCCACGGGGCGCGGTCGCGAGCGTCGAGCCCGCCTCCGACCCCGTCGGCTGCTCCTCCAGCAGCAGCGACGACTCTTGGGAATCCAGCGACTTTCCCGAGCCCAGCGATTCCCCGGAGTCCAGTGATGATATCTTTGTGCCGCCGAGCTCTTGCCGTGCCCGAAGCGCGGCAGCGGCGTCCGCTCGGTGTCGCCGTTGATGCCCAGCGGCCGGGTCCTTCGAGGTTTTCTTCTTTCGTTTCCCTACGCGAAGTTGTGACAAGCCCCGTGGGGGTATGTAAAAAAACTGTAATGCTTTTGCTTCGACGTTATCCTTCCTAGTACTGCATTGAAATTGCGCGTCCCGCTCCGGCGCGGTTCCCCCTTTTCGTTCTCGAGGTAGCTTAGTGCTCTACGCCAACAGGACCCAGTCCCTAGGCAGGCTTCAACCGTTGCTGGTATGCCAGGTCATGATGCCGTGGTCAAGGCTAGGAGGTGAGTGGCCCGAGGTCCGGTGAGAGCTCCTGAGGTGCCATGCTCAAGAGGTCCCCTTTCACGTGCAAGCAGCTCCCTAAAGGTCGAAAAGGACAGCGACATTGCCCGAGCGAGGCTGTGAAGGTCATGGGAGTGGGTTGTAAGGTTCGCGCTGATATGTATGGGTGACTTATCTTAGTGAGCCTGTGGCGGTTCCCTTGTGTGGTTCCCAATCGTGCCTTCACTACAAGAAATATGTCAACTAGTGACCTTTTGTTAGTGACCCTGGAAGAATTGGTCATAGATCTATGACCATTTCAGACCAATTGGTCAAAAGCTGTTCGGGGGGCTCCAAACCCTAAACCATTGCGACCATTTTGGTCAGAAAGGGCGTAATTTCCTTACACGAAATGGTCACAAAGCAAACAGTGCAGGTCCGCTGCCTTATTTCTAGTTGTTAATGACCAATATAGATGGTCATAGCCTTGTAGATTGTGGTGGGTTGTGATGACTAGGCGCCATCTGATCAGTTTTGCCTATCTGTCATGTCCATGTGTCAATTTTTGCCCTAGGTTGTGAAGCAACCTATATTTCTGTTATTCCAAAAATTCCCAAAAAATTCTCATAAATTGTCTGGATCATATCTTCATCAAATATCTCAAAAACCTTCATTGTGTAGTTCCAAAATAATTCGAAAATATTCATTTTCCTATTCTGTTCAGAGCAGCACTTTGTGAAGGAAGTACCACTTTGGCATGGCCAAATGGTATCCATTTTCTACAGTGCTTTCCTATGCCCAAATAACCATCCTCCACCAAATGCCAGCTCAATCCATTCATTATTTTGAGCCCAGCTTCAACATTCGTATTTATGTCCAGTGTGGTACTTTGTAAAGCAAGTACCACCTAGGCTTTCTCCTTTTGAGGTGAAAATTTGTGAAGACGGTCTTCTTAGTAACTGATCATCCTCGGCCAAAACTCACGCCCATTAGCCATGTGCATTTCCGATACCGCAAATCAAACACTTGGCTGATTATTCATGTTTGAGCATCGATCGGTATCCTCGTGAGAATATTATGTTGTGATTTTCTTCCTAGCACCTACCTGGGGAGTGCCCAACCCACTAGACATGCCTAGGCCGCCCAGAACACATGGCAACGCCACGGTCACGCGGTGACCACGCGGCGGGCATGCGAGCTTACGCGCTCTAGTGTTGGGGCCCTCAGCCACCGTCCAAACCTCGATGTCTCGCCATCAAACCATGTATTTCTGATTAAATAGATACTTATTTACCTAGAAATTATTTTTGGAAAAAATAAAGAGCAAACTATGAGGCAGCTGCAGTTCAAATTTGACCCGCTTCCAGCTGAATCGACGGGAATTTGTCTTTTTCACCAGAGGTGGATCAAAAAATTTTACACACAACCATTTTGTCAATTGTGCATTAAATATGGCCAAGTATTATATAAAATTGATTAGGTCCAATTTTGCAACAAATATATGGTAGGTCCTTCACAAAAAAAATCATTTCATGCACTCGAAAAATGGAAAATGGTTTTTTTGGCCAAAGAAAATGAAAACTTCCTTAGGCAACATTGTTTGCCATTCCAATATGCACCCTTGTGCACAATATGAGATCATTTGAACAAACTATGCCACGAATGTGGCCATAAGATTGATCATTTGGCTTGAAAGCCATGAATCTTCACACTTAGCACATTTCTGAGAACACTTTTTTAAAATAATTACTGTATTACAAGTTTCTTATTTTTCCTGGAAACTTGGTCACATATAATGACACAATGCAAAGGTTTTCCAATTTTTTGAATTTTTTTTGAATTTTTTATGACCGTTTCAAAATGTGGTCAAAATGGCGGGCTTGACCATTCCAAGCTAGTGGTTGAATCTTGGAAAACTTTTGATGTTTCTCTAATTAAATAGATACTTATGTACCTAGAAATGATTTTTGGAAAAAATAAAGAGCAAACTATGAGGTAGCTACAGTTCAAATTTGACCCGCTTCCAGCTGAATCGGCGGGAATTTGTCTTTTTCACCAGAGGTGGATCAAAACTTTTTTCACCCAATCATTTGGTCAATTGTGCATTATATATGTCCTAGTATTTTATAAAATTGATTTGGTCCATTTTTGCAACAATTATTTGGTAGGTCCTTCACAAAAAAAACTCATTTCGGGAACTCAAAAAATGGAAAATGAATTTTCCGTGCAAAGAAAATGAAAACTCCCTTACGCAACATTGTTTGGAATTCCAAGATGCACCTTTGTGCACAATATGAGATCATTTGAACAAACTATGCCATGAATGTGGCCATAAGATTGATCATTTGGCTTGAAAGCCATGAATCTTCACGCATGATAGCTCATTTCTGAGAACACTTTTTTAAAATAATTGTAGTATTGCAAGTTTATTATTTTTCCTGGAAACTTGATCACATATAATGGCACAATGCGAAGGTTTTCCAATTTTATGATTTTTTTGAATTTTTTATGCCCGTTTCAAAATGCGGTCAAAACGACGGGAATGACCATTCCTAGCTAGTGGTTGAATCATGGAAAACTTTTGATGTTTCTCTGATTAAATAGATACTTATGTACTTAGAAATGATTTTTGGAAAAAATAAAGAGCAAACTATGAGGCAGCTGCAGTTCAAATTTGACCCGCTTCCAACTGAATCGGCAGAAATTTGTCTTTTTCACCGAAGGTGGATAAAAACTTTTTACACCCAACCATTTGGTCAATTGTGCATTAAAAATGGCCTAGTATTTTATAAAATTGATTTGGTCCAATTTTGCAACAAATATATGGTAGGTCCTTCACAAAAAAAACTCATTTCGGGCACTCGAAAAATGGAAAATGAATTTTCCGTGCAAAGAAAATGAAAACTCCCTTAGGAAACATTGTCTTGAATCCAAGATGCACCCTTGTGCACAATATGAGATCATTTTTTTTAATTTTTCTTGTGAAAAGATAGAAGAAAAACAAAAGAATGCTCAGGTAGATTCTTTTTTGAAACATAACTTGTCTTTTTGATGAGAGGTGGATCGAAAACATTTTACATGTTAAGATTTGGTCAACTGTACATAGAATGATGTCTTATAGTTTTGGAAATGGTGTGGTGCCATTTTGAAACAAATATTTGGTAGATTCTTCTCAAAAAAAGAATTTTGTCATTCCGAAAATAGAAATTAATTTTTTCCTAAAAACTCATTTCTCATAACACTTTTTAAAGATATTTGTCTTATTCCAATTCCAAGTTTGTTAGTTTTCCTAAAAATTAGGTCAGATTTGCTGACACAATGAGAATGTTTTTTTGAATTTTTCATATCATAAAACTGTTTATATGATTCAACACCTTATTTTTAGTCGATTACGACCAATTTAGATGGTCATGACGTTTACTGGGTTCTGATTGGTCCATAGGCATGTCACACGGATCGCGCCTCCAATGCCGTCGGATGGCCCCGGATCCGACGGCAGCCCTCGTCCCCCTCACACTCTCATCCCTCGTGGACCTGTCCCTCTCATCCCCCTCGTCCAAACTCCAAACCCTAGCGTCCCTCGCCCCCGCACACCGCCCCTTACTCCCTCGTCCCCATCTCCACCGCCGCCACCGTGCCCCTCCCGATCCAACCCGCGCGGCAACCTACCGCGCCGCCCACACCCGCTGCCCCTACCTCGCCGCCCCCACCCGCTCCGCTCCGGGATCCATCCACCCAGTCATCTTCCTCCTTCTCCTCTCTGTCTCTCTATCCAACCCAAGCACTGCCGCCGACCCTTCCCAACCCCGGCCTCGTCCAGCGCCGGCGACCCCTTCTCTCCCTCCCTCCCTCCACCTCCAGTAGCGGATCCACTCGAGCAGCATCTCAGGCCGCCGTCAGATCCACCCTCCTCGCGCTGGACAGAAACCCTAGCCGCCCCTCCATGGCAACCCACAGCACCACCCAAAGGCCTCGACGACGGCGGTATGGTATGAACCCCCCTCCCCCTCCCCCTCCCCCACTTCTTCTTCTCCTTCAAACTCCCTCTGTCTCACCCCCGTCTTTGTCTTTGCCTCTTCAGGTAGGAGCAACGGCGACCAGCGACGGCCATGGCGACCCACCGCAGCCTCCAAGACCTCGACAACGGTCGGTGCTACGGTATGAATCCTTCCTCCCCCTTCTCTTCTACTTCTCCTTTTTCTCAACGTCTCCCCCTAACCCCAATCTCGTTTCGTCCCTTCCCTTCTTCCCTGTAGGTGAGGTACAACAACCAGCGATGGGACGACGCCTAAATCCACCGGTACAGGAGAGCACCCATGGAATGGAAGGTCCGTTCCGCCCGTTCTTCCCCGCTTGATTGACTCTATCTAAGAGTTCTTCGGTTTCAAGTGGATTGACTTCTGGGCTCCATAAGTCAAAATGGAGACCGCCACCACATGGTACGTGCTGCCGTTTTGCTTGCCAGATTCCCAGTCCTGCGATGCCACTAGCAGCTAGATCTTCTTTATTGCCTAATTATCGTTCATTGTTTTCTTAAGATCCGTTAGTTTTCCCTCACGGATTGACTTGATTCTGTGGTGTGTCACTTCAACCTGCACGATTGGACTCTTTTGAATCAAATGTAGCATAGGTTTGATTTGTTCAAGATGACTGCACAAATCATAGGGCTAACTGTCTCTATTCTGTGTACTGAATGTAGAATAGAGCGTCTCCTATTTTTGGATACATAATGAATTAATGATGTTGAAATGTGCTACTGTAGGTTTCCATCAGCCTGGAGTCCAAATCAAGGGCTGTGAACAGGGAGGTACTCAGTGAGCTAATCAAGTTGCACGGGAAGACATTGTGGCTTATGTGCCTCTGTTTTTTTGGGACTGCCATTGTGGCTGCTTCTTGTTGGTTGCAGTCAAAATCAGTGACAAGCTAGCAAGCAATCATGCCTGTGTGGCCATGGCCTTCTTTAGAATAGGGGTGCCACTGATCTACTAGAACTGAATTGCTCCCCTATTTTGCTGTGGTCGTATGCTCTGTGGTCACTGATGCGTGCTGCATACCTGTAGATTAGGACCAAAATTTGAGCAGTTTCAGTCGTGCAGATTATAACTGAATCATGCCCTGCTTTGTTGTAGTTGTATGATCTTAGTGCTGAATTGATTGTTGTATTGTTCAAACTGAAGTCTTCTAGTTGGCTTGCTACAATGTAGTATATCATTGTACTTCAGACTTATTGTAGAATTTGGGCCTGGGCGCTTTGGAATTTAGCTGTAGTCTGTCCCTTAATTTACTCCGCACTTTGCTCTGCTTGGTGATCGACCTGCCTTGCTACTCCATGGTCACTGATGCGTGTTGTATATACAGACTAGGACCAAAACTGGAGTAGTTATAACAATAGATTGATATTCCTTTGCTAGCACATGTCCTTTATCTCTTAGCATATACTGTGATTATGACGTGTGGGCTCTTGGAAAAGCCATCTATCTGTGTTTCTGTAGTTATTTGTATTAAGTGCTCCACATTTGTTTTTCAACATGGACAATCCATAATCAGCTTGGTTGTTATAAGTGTAATATAATTTATCTTTGCTTAATTTGTATCAGATTCCATTGTTTGATTCCTCCCTAGATTTGTGTCTAGTTTAAACATTACATGGAATATTTTTCAGCAGTCTGGTAGGCAACGATGATATCAATATAAGAGGTTATCTTAGCTTGTTAGTGTGTGCTTAGTGAACTATATGAGCTCTCTTTATTGCATCTTGTATGCTCATACATTAGCATGAAATAGTATTGCTCATACAGTACATGGAATATTTATGAGCATAGTTTTTGTGCCATATCCATTTCACACCTGGCATCTGCCATTGTAACTTCATGCTGATGTAACATGTGAATCTGTTGGTCCTTCTTATTGTCTTTAAAGAAGTCAATGTACCTACCTATTTTTATGCTCTGTTATTATCTTTGATCAGTGTCAGTTGTGTCCCTTAGAGATACACTCCTACCTTTTCTGACTTGAGTTGTTAACTATTGTTCCATACTTCTGTTAGTTATAACAAAAAAATCTTTGAATTTGGTACTGCATGAGTTTTTACTGCTGCTAACAGGGAGTATTTGCTACTACTAAAACCGCGATTTTGTATGCACTGCTACCTGATGAGTGTTTTCTTGGTAATATTTCACCTTGGCATGCATATGTTTGTTCGGTTTGAACTTTGCATGACATGATATAATTATTTCCAGTGTTTTTCTCAACTTATTTTCATTGCCACTTGATATATAGTTAGCTTGTACTTGAAGCTGTGGGTTAATGTGGTGATTTTGTTCTACTTGGATGCATTGGTACCCCCATAATCGAGTGCATGGATGCAATGGCAAGAAGATCATGGCTGTACGCATCATCAAGCACACCATGGAGATAATCGACCTCCTCGCCGATGGTAACTCAATCTAGATCATAAATTTACACTCTCCTACCTTTGTGATGTTAGTATGCTTCTGTTGACTAGTACTGTTAGATCTTGCCAGTAGTAGAATGGTATTTTGTTTTAGGCACAATGTGTTGCAGCGAAGTCGTTTGCATGATCTGCACTTGCGCAATGCATATTTGTCTCTGTTTTATTATATGAATGAGTACCTCATTTTAAGTAGCTGGAGAACAAAAAGCATGGTACTAGTTGAATTTATGTTGTCATTCTAAATAACTGTCCTTTTTTGAATGGTCAATTCATACTATATATTGGCATCTGTCCTTTTTTAATGGCTAATTCATAGTATATTTGGTTTCTGTTTTCTAATTCTTCTCTGCTGATTCATGACAGGAGCAGGTGCCTAGTTTGTGATCACTATTGAAGGAGCTCAACGCTGAAGAACATAACACTTGTAGAGTTCTGATGGCTATCTTGTATTACACTTGTAGAGCTTGTAACTATTATTACACTTCTAGAGCATGTAAAGTATATGCTAAGAGCTTGTATCACGTGTTATTTGTACAACTAAGAAGTATTATGTGGTCTGTACTGAAACGAGCTTCTAAGATCTCTGTACTGAAATGAGCTGATATTATTTGAAGTATTATGTGGTCTGTTCCAATTTAAATACTGGTTATTTATTTATTGTTAAATTGAAATAAGAAGATTATGACTCTGACATCTGGGACCCATTGATTAGAACCTGACAACTGTGGCCCAATCTGACTAGTGGACCCCTTTAAAAAAAAGAAAAACTGAGTATTAAGAAAGAAGGCCATGGCCCAAAAACAAAAAGGCTGAAATATTAGTCCAGGCCCATGTAGCTGACCAGAATGACAAAAAATGATGACTAAAAAGGCTGAATTAATGGGCTCGGCCCATGTAAAAGACAGAATTGGACCGGGCTCATTCTAAGTAATGACCTTTTCAATTCGTCGCAATTTTGCCACGTCAGATTGCCACGTCGGATCCGACGTGGCCTGGGCAGACAGCCAGTGACCAAAACAAAAGGTCATGGGTTCCATGACCTTTTTTTTGGTCATAAACATCTACGACCTTATCCCGAAGAAGGTCGCTATAGTCAGTTTACGACCGCCAGCTTTTGACCTTCTGTTTTTTGTCTCAAAAAGGTCGCAAATGAAAAACCATGACCTTTCAGTGACCAATAGTGGTGGTCACAAGTTGACATATTTCTTGTAGTGCTTAGTGGTGACGCCTCTCGGTAGGGCTCACACCGACCATCCCCTTTTCTCGCTCGTCTAGATGCTCTACGTCCTCGGGTCCCGGCTCTCGAGCGAGGCTTAGCCGCCACTAGTATGCCAGGTCGCGACGATGAGGTTGAGGCCAGGGGTGAGGGTTGGAGAGCCAGTAGGAGCTCCTGAGGCGCGATTCTCAGGAGCCCCACCTTTAACATGCAAGCAATTTGCATGAAAAGGGGGCGACCGTCTAGCCTGCCCATAGCTGAGCTCTGGGGGTTCATGTGAGTTAGTCTGTAGAGGAGAATATGACCCAGAACCATGTTTGTTGCCTGTCTATTGATCTTTCCACAAGAAGATGAAGGCACTGAGGACCTGGTGAGGTGACATGCGCGGGGCAGGCCGTGAGCCAGAGCTCGATCTCTCAGATTTGTCAGCATGGCAGGGGCGGACCCGAGCACAAGCGCCATGCCAGCATGTGTAGCCCCCATTGCAGGATGAGCAAAACACGGGCCAGCAATGCGGGGAGGCTGCAAGAGGTAATAGAGCTCCAAGCATGCGGATGATAATCATATAGCAACTCATGGAAGAAGGTAAAGCTAGTTCTGATGGATGCAAGAAGGATACGGGCTGCAGGGACGGACCCACACAACTTGGGGATAATGCAGCATGAGGAGCGCCCCCAACTGAACGAACTAAAAGATGTCACCATGTACCGCTGCTGAAGAGATGTTGGAGTAGCTGAAAATGCGTGTTGCAGAGGTCACTCCTCATGAGCCGCCCTGGCCCTGAATCTCGGGAGGCTCTAGAGGTCTGGGGGGCTTGTGAGGATCCATCGCCATATCCTCCTCGACCGCCTGTCGCCTGGCTTCCTGAGCTGCTAGGACGCCCCGTATGTGGCGCTGGGATGCGGCAGCCGCGTTCAGCAAACCGAAGGGCATGCGAACGTAGTTGTGAGGGAGGCCCTCGCATCGTCCCGCACGAGATGGCCAGAAGAGCTCCTGACACGCGGCCCTGTTGAGCCCAGGGATGTCAACACAGACGCATAGCTCCCTGTCTTCGCCTGGGCAGGGAGCCGCGACTGGTGGTGGGCAGCGATTGCCCCGCATAACTTTTGCCTCCTGGATCTCCTTGATTGCCTTCGTGATGAACTCCTGAGCGCCTGATGCCTCGCGCCCTACGCTTTCTTCGTGGAAGTGTGTGTTGAAGCATGCCTCCACACGGTGCCCGAGCGCCTCCCTCATGACGTTGGCTAGGTCAGAGGGCCTCTAGAGGAGAGCCCCCGAGCCCAGCCTGAGGGGGGCGCCGGGGGCGCCTTCCTATGCAAGAAGGGAAGGCGCCCCGTACGCGGACGCGAGGCTTGAGGTGGCGCCGTTGGACGCCCTACCCTCCTAAGATCCTTGGTGGAGCAGCTGCTTCTTCTTCTTGGGAATGGCCTCAAAAGGGTAGACGGTGCCCTTGTTGTTCGGGTTCTCGATCGCTGCAGCCTGGTAGGCACACTCAAGAGAGCACACCGCGTCCTTCTCCTCGTAGGTGACCATGGTGATGCCGTAGTTTCCTGGCATCTTGAGGATGTTCCATGGTGGGTGACTGCCATGAGCTTGGCAATGGTCGGGTACTCGAGGATGGCGTTGTACGGGAGACGGATGTTGGCGACGCCAAAGTCAACGAGCTTTGTGCGGTAGTTGTTGCGCTTGCCGAAAGTGACAGGGAGGCAGACCTGCCCTAATGGGGTGGTGGAGCCGTCAGTCACTCTTGAGAAGGGCTTGGTAGGCTGAAGCTGATGGTATGGCACTTGGAGCCTGTTGAACATTTGGACAGAAAGAACATTGAGCCCTGCACCACCATCGATGAGCTTCTTGGTGACGAGTACGTTGCTGATGATGGGCGAGCAGAGCATTGGTAGGGCGCCGGCTGGGGACGCGCACTTGAGTTGGTCAGAGGAGTCAATGGTGATGGCGTACTTGGACCACCTGAGCGGGCGCGTTGCCTCGAGCTTGGGGAGGGCTGCGTTCACCTCACGAGCGAACTGCTTGAAGATGCGATGAGAGGCTGGGGCCTGGGAGCCGCCTAGGATGCAAGTAATGGCGCAAGGCTCCGGGAACCTCCCAGCCCCCTCTTCCTGGTGGTGGTCTTCATTCCTTCTTGGTGGCGGCGACAGCAGGGGAAGGCCAGCGCTGCCCTGAGGATGGTCCTCGCGAGGCTGATCCCTCCAGGCGCCCTCACGAGGCTGGCCCTGCTAGCGATCCTCCCGAGGCTGGTCACGCCAGTCCTGACGATGGTCGCGGCCGTCCCAGCGTCCTCCACCTCGGCCTCCTCCGTGTTCATAGGCTCGATTGTTGCGCTCGGGGCAACAACCGAGGCGCCCGTCGCGGATGGCCCTGAGCTCCTGATAATCGTTGGTGTTGTGGTTGCGCATGTTGTGGAAGACGCAGAATGGGTAGCTCCCTTGGATGACTCTGGGTGATCGCAGACGTGCTTCATCTCCGGCTCAGCTGCAAGTACAGTTGGTCCCTTACACTTCACGTCCTTGGCCTTGGCCCTCTTGTCTTCTGGGTCCGCGTAGGGGAGCTCGAGGAGGGAGAGACGTCCCTCCTCAGCTCTCGCACACTTGCTTGCCATGTTGAACATCTCCAAGGCCGTGCACAGGTCCTCGTGTATGGAGAGCTCCTCCTTCATCTTGACATCGCGGACGCTGGCAGTGAACACAGAGATGATGGCTTCGTCCGACACCTTAGGGATCTTGAGGCGAACGATGTTGAAGCGCTGGATGTAATTCTGCAGGGTCTCCCCTGGCTGTTGCTTGATGCGTCGTAGGTCACCCACGGCCGGCAGGCGGTCACGGGTGCCCTGGAAGTTGGCGATGAAGCGTTCTGACATCTTGTCCCAGGACGAGATTGATCCCGCGGGGAGGTTCAGGAGCCACGAGCGTGTGCCGTCCTTGAGGGCCATGGGGAACCAGTTCGCCATGACCTTCTCGTCGCGGTTGGCCACCTCGATGCTCAACTCGTAGAGCTGCAGGAACTCAGCAGGGTCAGGGGTGCCGTCGTAGCGTAGAGGCAGGTCGGGCTTGAACTTCCTTGGCCAGACGATGTTGCGCAGCTCTAGAGTGATCGAACGTGTGGCACATGGATATGGTCACGGGAGCCCGCCGTGGAGGTGGAGCCTGGTCTTGGTGCTCGCGCGCCGCCACCACAGGCAGGGCGCGGTCTTAACGTGGCGGTGCCGGGAGCGCACGCACATCTTCTTGCGGCCGTTGCACCACTTGGTAGCTTGCCTCATCGCGTGCTGGCGCCCGACGTTGTGGATCACGCCGAGGAGCCTCCCGCCTTGGCTCGATGATGTCGTCCTGTCTGGGAGGTGGAGGAGGCGCCCCATGAGCTACGTCTCCCACCGTAGGTGGCGGTTGAGGCAGTGAGTGAGACGGTGTAGCAGAGTCTCCGGCGGCGCTGACGAGCTCGGCAATGCAGTCGAGCCAGTCCTCGTAGAAGGCGTCGACCGGGCGGTAGCGCAGGAGCTCACACGCCATGAGCAGCGCGGCCTGCACGTTCGCCAGGCCATGACGAGCATGGGAGGACAAAGCAGCCGGAGGCAGCGACGGGGTGACGGTGCGCCCATCACGGCGCACAGATGGATGCAGCGAGGAAGCCTGCTGCTCGTAGCACGCGGGGCCCGTGGCGGCGTTTGCTACCAGCGACAGGGGACGGCGAGGGTAGCCGTCACCCACCGGTGTTGTCTGAGTGACGCGGGCGGTGTGAATGGCCCGGCGCTCAGCACGATCTCGGCGTGCGTCAGCCATGGAAGCGACGTAGCGATGGCCAATCGATTGACGGAAGAGAGGCTCCGATGCACCCCTGCCTGGCGTGCCAAATGTCAGATTTCGGGTTCCACAAACCCTTGAGAGGTTCTAACTCTGAGGTGCGTGCGAAGAACTCAACCTCCCCAGTCTGCCCACTCGCCAATCTCATAGCCTAGCTCGACGAACTCGAAGGAAAGGGGACACGGCAGTCTACCCAGTTTCGGGCCACCTTGCGGTGTAACACCCTACTCTTGCTTTGTGGTGGATTGGCCTCGAAGGACCGAGGATGAACTAGTATAGTGGAGAACAACCTCAGTAGGTGTGTTCTTGAGCTCGGGCGAGCTGGTGAGGGTGGAATGGATTCGATCCCCTCCCTATGGTGGTGGCTAGGTCCTATTTATAGTGGCCCTGGTCCTCTTCCCAAAATGAAGGCAGGAAGGGATCCCACAACGGCCAAATTTGAAGGGGGGAAACTAGTACATCTTATCCTAACGAAAGTGATCTTCGCCTGCAAAAGCTTCTAGTCGTGACGTCATGGTGGGCTCGGCGATGACCTCCGTCCTGGCGGTCTTGTTCTTGTTGCGCGGGAATGGAAACCTTGGGCTGATTCCTCAGGACTCCGCGCCTGCGGTTGCCTCCTTGGCACCAAAGAGGAAACTGGTACACTGCACCCGCTGGTGCCCGCCTGGCATTGGTCGTCATGTCTCACATCACCCGAACCTCGCGAGGTGAGCTTTGCATCGAAATCTCTGCTCCTCGGCATCTAGCCTGAGGAGTCTGCTCCCTTGGAGGTCTTAGTGTCGTCCACCTCCTGAGGCTTGGCCCCTCGTGAGGGTCTTGAGTTGTTGAAGTCGATGCTGGGCCGTACCAGGCCGCCGATGGAGCCACACCATAGGCCACAGACAGGCAAGTCTGGGTACCCCCGTTCCCAGAATGCTGACGGAAGGTGTACCCAATTATTTCCTTAGGGAATCATATGAGGATGCAATTCTACGATTTGGGTTCGAGCTTATCAAGCTGAAGCCTTTTGACATAAGTGTCACAACCCCAAAATTTAAGAAACGATAGCTTAGGTTTCTTGCCAAACCACAGTTCATACGGTGTCATCTCAACGGATTTAGATGGTGCCCTATTTAACGTTAATGCAGCTGTGTCTGATGCAAAACCCCAAAATGATAGTGGTAAATCATTAAGAGACATCATAGATCACACCATATCTAATAAAGTATAGTTACGATGTTTGGACACACTACATTGTGGTGTTTGATGACCCACAAGTGTAGTGGACCTATCATAGTCCTTTCGATAAGTAAGTGTGTCGAACCCAACGAGGAGCAGAAGGAAATGATAAGCGGTTTTCAGTAAGGTTTTCTCTGCAAGCACTGAAATAATAGGTGATAGATAGTTTTGTGATAAGATAAATAGTAAAGGGCAAAAGGTAAATAAAGTGCAGCAAGGTGGCCCAATCCTTTATGTAGCAAAGGATAAGCCTGGACAAATTCTAATAATGAGGAAGGAGCTCCCGAGGACACATTGGGAATTATCGTCAAGCTAGTTTTCATCATGTTCTTAAGATTCGCGTTTGGTACTTTGATAATTTGATATGTGGATGGACCGGCACTTGGGTACTGCCCTAACTTGGACAAGCATCCCACTTATGATTAACCCCTATTGCAAGCATCCGCAACTACAAAAAGGAGTATTATGGTAAACCTAACCACATCATTAAACATATGGGCCCATATCAACCCCTAACGAAGCAACGCATAAACTAGGGTTTAAGCTTCTGTCACTCTAGCAACCCATCATCTACTTATTACTTCCCTATGCCTTCCTCTAGGCCCAAATAATGGTGAAGTGTCATGTAGTCGACATTCACATAACACCACTAGAGGAAAGACAACATACATCTCATCAAAATATCGAATGAATACCAAATTCACATGACTACTAATAACAAGACTTCTGCCATGTCCTCAGGAACAAACGTAACTACTCACAAAGCATATTCATGTTCATAATCAAAGGAGTGATAATATGCATAAAGGATCTGAACATATGATCTTCCACCAAGTAAACCAATTAGCATCAACTACAAGGAGTAATTAACACTACTAGCAACCCACAGGTACCAATTTGTGGTTTTGATACAAGATTGGATACAAGAGATGAACTAGGGTTTTGAGAGGATATGGTGCTGGTGAATGTGTTGATGGAGATTGACCCCCTCCCGATGAGAGGATCGTTGGTGATGACGTTGGTGATGATTTCCCCCTCCCGGAGGGAAGTGTCCCCGGCAGAACAGCTCCGCCGGAGCCCTAGATTGATTCTGCCAAGGTTCCGCCTCATGGCGGCGGAGTTTCGTCCCGTAAGTTTGCCCACTATTTTTTCCAGGGTAAGAGTGATGATATAGCAGAAGATGGACGCCGGAGGCCCACTAGGGGGCCCAGGAGATAGGGGGCGCGCCCTATAGGGGAGGGCGCCCCCCTGTCTTCTGGACAGGGTGTGGGCCCCCTGGCCTATTTCTTTCGCTCATAATTCTTAATAGATCCAAAAAGTTGTTTCGTGGAGCTTCAGGACTTTTGGAGTTGTGCAGAATAGGTTTCCAATGTTTGCTCCCTTTCCAGCCAGAATTCCAGCTGCCGGCATTCCCCCTCTTCATGGTAAACCTTGTAAAATAAGAGAGAATAGCCATAAGTATTGAGATATAATGTGTAATGACAGCCCATAATGCAAGAAATATTGATATAAAAGCATGATGCAAAATGGATGTATCAAGTCCCCCAAGCTTAGACCTCGCTTGTCCTCAAGTGAAAGCCGAAATCGAAAAATATGTCCGCATGTTTAGAGATAGAGGTGTCGATAAAAATAAAATACGGACATGAGGGCATCATGATCATTCTAATAACAGAAACATATATAGATTTTGTCATATGATTTCCTATGCTCAAGTAATAAGCAATTCACAATGTCAAGTATGGTTCATAAACTTCATTGGGAACTAACAAACTATAATCTCAGTCATTGAAGCAATTGCAATTTATTCTAACATCAGAAAGAGTCAATAATAGAGCTTTTCAACAAGCTCACATACTCAACTATCTCGTAGTCTCCCATAATTGCTAACACTCACGCAATACTTGTGGTTACAGAGTTTCAGTCGGGCACTGAGAAAGATAGGGGCTTATTGTGTTGCCTCCCAACGTATTCACCTTTAGGTGATGTCAACAATAATAGCCTATGCCAACTTACATCCAATTGGATATATGTATCATGATCTTTCAAACACGAGGAGCTTGTCAAAGGATAAAATGAAAAAGGGGAAAGGTGAGGATCACCTTGACTCAAGCATAAAGTAAAAACATAAAGTAAAAGATAGGCCCTTCGCAGAGGGAAGCAGAGGTTGTCATGCGCGTTTAGGGTTGATGCACGAAATCTTAATGCAAAAGAACGTCACTTTATATTGCCCCTTGTATGGGGACCTTTATTATGCAGTCCGTCGCTTTTATTACTTCCACAACAAGTTCGTACAAAGCTTATTTTCTCTGCACTAATAAGTTATACATATTTAGAGAGCAATTTTTATTGCTTGCACCGATGACAACTTACTTGAAGGATCTTACTCAATCCATAGGTAGGTATGGTGGACTCTCATGGCAAAACTGGGTTTGAGGATATTTGGAAGCACAAGTAGTATCTCTACTTGGTGCAAGGAATTTTGGCTAGCAAGAGGGGGAAAGGCAAGCTCAACATGTTTGGAAGGTCAATGACAATCTACTTTAACTGAGATGTCGGAAAACATAAACCATTATGTTGTCTTCCTTGTCCAGCATCAACTCTTTTAGCATGTCATACTTAATGAGTGCTTCACAATCATAAAAGATGTCCAAGATAACATATTTATATGTGAACCCCTCTTTCCTTATCACTTCCTATTAATTGCAACGATGACCAAGGCTACGTTCATCAACTCTCAACAATTTTTATGCCTCATACTTTCTATGTGTGAAGTTATCACTATCCATAAGATCAATATGAAGTCTTTTGTTCTTTCTACTTTCTCAAGATCATAGCAACATAGCAAAGCCCTTGACTCAACACTAATCTTTATTATAGAAAGCACACGGACTCGCTTACATAAAGAGATCACAATGCAAAACTCAAGACTACTTGATATCAAAACTTCAATCTACTAGATCAAGATACTACTAAAAGGATCGAACTAAATAAAGCGGTAAAGATAGGAGTGTGATGGTGATATGATACCGGGGCACCTCCCCCAAGCTTGGCAGTTACCAAGGGGAGTGCCCATACCCAAGTGATTATTTCTTCGGAGGTGGTGAAGTGGGAATTGTTGATGATGTAGGTTTGTCGTCCATCTTCCAAGGCATAGGCTCTCCGTCATAAAAGGATGATCGAGTCTCCGAGATCCTTAAATCTGCAGCCAAACACATTCGCTTGAATACCTCTCCCGGAGATCTTGTGCCCCAAGACAATGCCTTCATTAACCATAAAGTGACACTTTTCCCAATTTAGGACGAGACTAGTGTCTTCGCATCTCCATTCACTATCAACAACAGGATAAATAATACCTGCCTCAAGGAGTTTTAGAATCTCCTTTCTCACCACTTCCTTCATTTTGGGGTTTAATCATCTTTGAGGATCTCTAACTGGTTTACCATCTTTCTCCACTGAAATTTTGTGTTGACATAATGTGGGACTAATGCCCTTAAGATCGTCCAAAGTATATCCAATAGCAGCTCGGTGCTTCTTCATAGTTTTCAATAATCTTTCTTCTTCTTTCTCTGAAAGGTTAGCACTAATAATAACATGATATATTTCTTTTTCATCAAGATAAGCATACTTGAGATTATCAGGTAAGGGTTTGAGTTCGAACACGGGATCACCCTTGGGTGGAGGGGGATCCCCAAGAATTTCAACGGGAAGGTTATGTTTTAGCATAGGTTCTTGTTTAAGGAACACTTCATCTATTTCTTCCCTTTCCTTCATAAACATATCGTTTTCATGGTCTAACAAATATTGTTCTAACGGATCAGTTGGAGGAACAGCAATGGAAGCAAGACCAATAATTTCATCCTTACTAGGTGGTTCCCTTTCATGAGGTTGTCTACTAAACTTAGCAAAATTAAAATCATGAGACATACCATCTATACCAACAGTGACAATATTCTTTTCACAATTAATCTTAGCACTAGCAGTATTCAAGAAGGGTCTACCAAAAATAATGGGACAAAAATCATCTTGTGGGGAACCAAGAACGAGAAAATTAGCAGGGTATTTAATCTTCCCACACAAGACTTCAACATCTCTAACAATCCCAATAGGTTTAATGGTGTCCCTATTAGCAAGCTTAATAGTAACAGCAATGTCTTCTAATTCAACAGGTGCAATATCGTGCATAATTTCTTTATAAAGATCATAAGGTATCGCATTAGCACTAGCACCCATATCACATAAGCCATGATAACAATGATCTCCTATTTTAACAGAAATAACAGGCGTGCCTACAACAGGTCTACGTGTCTTAGTATTAGGTCTAGCAATATTAGCAGTTTCACCCAAGAAAGAGATAACATGCCTGTCGGTGTCAAAACCGGCGGATCTCGGGTAGGGGGTCCCGAACTGTGCGTCTAGGCGGATGGTAGCAGGAGACAAGGGACACAATGTTTTTACCCAGGTTCAGGCCCTCTCGATGGAGGTAAAACTCTACTCCTACTTGATTAATATTGATGATATGGGTAGTACAAGAGTAGATCTACCACGAGATCGGAGTGGCTAAACCCTAGAAGCTAGCCTATGGTCTGATTGTTGTTCATCCTACGGACTAAAACTCTCCAGTTTATATAGACACCAGAGAGGGCTAGGGTTACACAGAGTCGGTTACAATGGGAGGAGATCTTCATATCGTATCGCCAAGCTTGCCTTCCACGCCAAGGAAAGTCTCATCCGGACACGGGACGGAGTCTTCAATCTTGTATCTTCATAGTCCGGGAGTCCGGCCAATGGTCTTAGTCCGGCCATCCGGACCCCCCCTAATCCAGGACTCCCTTAGCTGGAAAGCCCTTTATGCTGCGGATGAGGTTGGGGGATCCTAAATATGCTCCATTGGACCGGAAGTGGAGTGCGGCGAACACTTATCTGGACTTGGCGGCGAATGCCGCGGACGCGGCCGAACACTTCCGCAATCAAAATGACCACGAAGTGGAAAAGCTTTTTTGGTCGCAGTTCCACAATCCAGAGCGCCCACTTTCATTAACCAATCGTTTGGCCGCATGGGCGGAGCTGAATAGGTTATCCGGACTCGCCATGAAGTATGTCGTGAGTCATCTGTGGCCGAAAAGGCCCGAGCCGAAGAGTTATTTTAGCTTGGTGCAGCAGTTCCTCGGTGCAGTGCCGCATATTAATGCAATGAAGAGGTCAGCTTGCATAGAGGGTGCGCAGATGGCTCTTGCCCGTGTCAAGACATACTGGGCGGAGATGAAGGCCATTGTTGTTGCATCCCAAGATTCGGACGAGAGCCGAGTACCTGTCGAGCACTATTTTCAGGAAGTTCTGCAGGGCGCTCGTTTAATAGAGAAGCAGTGCTCGAAGGATGTTATGTTCGAATAACATGTAGTATTGTAAAACAATGTTTCGATGGAATATAAAAGCTTTTTATACTTGTGCCTTCAAGAATTAGAATACCTTGTGTGTGGCCGTTAATGTATATGTGTATATAACCTGAAAGATGGCAGTCTTTGGCTTCAGCCCCCACGCATATAATGCGGGGGTGTTCGCAGAAGGCGCATTTTCACACTTGATCCAACGTCTTGGTCCTATTAAGGAGGTGATAGCGCAGCGAACTAGGCAACCGGACTATAATGCTTTATCACTTTCACCTAGCCATAGGAGTTTGACAGTGGGGCTACTATGTAGCCCCTAGGGGCACCGTGCTCACCCGAATTCGGGACGCGTGTATGCCTGGCCGGGAAACGGCCCTTCGTTAATGCGGAGGAATCCTAAAGGTTCCGACGGGTCATCGAGTGGTTGACCAGTCTCACGCTATATCATGACAGTCAGTTTTCGGCTTTCTCTACTGAGGTGCTCGCCTAGCCGAACCGGGGCACAATCGCAGTATATCTCCTGGTGCCGCCTTAGCCGATAGAGCAGAACGTAAGGCAGCAAAACACAGGAGCCGGGCAAACCCAACATTTGACCAAAGACATGATTCGGAGCTAATGCATATAAGGCCAAACTCGCGACGCCGAACACTCCCTAAGGTATTCAGTCTTTATGAAAACGGGCTGAACAACGCCCTTGGTAAGAAGCCCCTGGTGTCCAGGTACGTGCAAAATTCTGACGTGGCCACATGCCAAGACGCCAGCCTCCTCCTCAGTTATAACAAGAAACCGGGGGATGTGTATCAATAAGAGACAGTGAAAAAGGTTTACGCAGGGTCTTAATCTGAAAAGAATCCTTGGAACGGGTCCCTACTGCACGTCTGCGCCTGTGTCTCCGTTGTGCCGTATCCTGGACGGGTGTAGCACGGTGTTCATCTGTAAAAGAGAGGAACTTAGTTGAAAAAGATCGTGCGAAAATCTATGTTATATTAAATAAACAAAGTATAATTCAGAAAATGGGTAGAATTGAGCTTTATTGTCTCTTGTTGTACATGCGCGGAGCCCCTTGTACGGGGGTATGCGGTTAGTAAGCCCTTGTGTGTTTACGCAGGACTCATCTAGCCATGTCCGGGGTCTGAATGACCTGTTTAGGTGCTTTGATTAGTGAAGCTGGTTTAGTGTGTGGCTGTCAAGGCAGCCGCACAGTCTTCCACGCTCGAGGAACACTCGATATTTCCCTTTAATGAGATGATGCCTTGCGGACCGGGCATTTTAAGCATAAGGGATGCATAATGCGGTATTGCGTTAAAGCGGGCGAAAGCTTCGCGTCCCAGTAGTGCTTGATAGCTACTTGTAAATGGGGCGATGTGGAAGGTTAGCTTTTCGCGGCGGAAGTTGTCGGGGGAGCCGAACATAACTTCTAGCAGGAGAGAACCCGTACAATGGGTATCTAGGCCTGGCGTTACCCCTTGACAGGAAGTGTTGCCATGGCGAATTTTTGTTGGGTTTATCCCCATTATGTGGATTGTGTCCTGGTATAGCAGGTTTAGACCATTGTCGCCATCTATTAGGACTTGTGTAAAGTGGAGTCCGTCAATTATCGGATCTAATATCAAGGTAGTCCAGCCTGCATTCCGGATACTTCTAGAGTAATCCTAATGGTCGAAGGTGATTGGTTTTACCAACCAGTGGCAGGACTCCTCAGGGACAGGTCATATGGCGCGTATCTCTATAGGCGCCACTTTGTTTTTCCCTTTTGTCACGTGAAGTGAGTTTACTGTTTTGACTTCTTGTGGGAACTTCTTTTGTTCTCCAGTGCTCTGCTTGTGGGGTTCGTCATCGTCCTCGCTTGGTATGTCGAGCCCCTTGTGTTTGGCGTTGAGTTTGCCGGATTGCTTGAAGACCCAACAATCTCTATGGGTATGGTTTGCAGGCTTCCCGGGAGTACTGTGGATTTGGCATGTTTTGACCAAGATTTTGTTTAGGTTAGATAGCTCGTCCCTGTTATCCTTGAGGGGCCGCCTTTTCTGATTTTGCCAAGAGCTTTTGAATCCGGCGTTGACTGTCGTGCTCTTCGGGCTGTTTCCCTTGGTCCGGCGCTGGTCCTTGCTACGTCGCGGTTTCCCTTTTCCATCCCTAACTTCCGATGTACTTGGGTCGCTGGTACTGCTTCTTGCCAACCAGCTATCCTCTCCTGCGTAAAAGCGGGTCATGAGGCTTGTTAATGCGGCCATTGTTGTTGGCTTTTCTTGGCCGAGGTGTCTGGAGAGCCATTCGTCTCGAACGCTATTTTTGAAAGCTGCTAAGGCTTCGGCGTCCGGACAGTCAACTATCTGGTTCTTTTTAGTAAGAAATCTGTTCCAGAGTTTCCGGGCTGACTCTCCGGGTTGTTGAGTTATATGACTTAGATCGTCTGCATCCGGAGGTCGGACATAGGTCCCTTGAAAATTTTCCCGAAAAGCATCCTCGAGCTCTTCCCAACTTCCGATGGTGTTTTCGGGAAGGCTTTTAAGCCAATGCCGGGCTGGCCCTTTGAGCTTGAGGGGTAAGTATTTTATGGCGTGGAGGTCATCTCCTCTAGCCATGTGTATGTGGAGGATATAATCCTCAATCCAGACTCCAGGGTCTGTTGTTCCGTCGTATGCCTCTATGTTTACGGGCTTGAATCCCGCTGGAAATTCATGGTCCAGCACCTCATCGGTGAAACATAGGGGGTGCACGGCACCCCTATGTTTGGGTGTGTCATGATGTTCGGATACTTGTTGCGTTGCATTGCTTACTAGAGCTTGCTTTCTTGGCCCGTAGATAGACCTGGCTGGGCCGTCTTTTTGATGTGAATCCTTGTGCGGATCGTGTGCCGGCTTGTGTGCGGCGCCATTTGCCGCTCTATGTTGTCCATGGGGTTGTTTATCCGACCTGGTGGCTTCCTTATTTTTTGATTGCGGGGGCTCTAAGGCCTCCTCATCAAATTCCGGCAGTAATTTTCGCTCCGGATAGCTCTTTGTGTGGCGACTGTCGCCGTATTTGTCTGTGGTGCTGAGTACTTTGCCCCATCTAATTCTGAGTGCATCTTCCGTTGTTTTGAGCTTCTGCTTCTGCTTTTTCAGGCTACACGCAGTGGTGACGAGTCTTTTGTGGAGGTTCTTCTGGTCCAGCAACTTGTCCGGTGTGAGGTCGTCCGGACTATTATCTTCGCCGGAGACGGGTTGTTTGGTTTGTTTACCCAAGTTGCCCTGTTTGGACGGTTGCTCGATGGCATGTTCGTCGTTCGCCGGTTCGCCCTGCTCTATGGCTGGGTCTGTATGGCTGCTGTCTCTGTCGAGGTGGGGTTTGGAGCGGCGCTTACGCTGCCGCTTTGACTGCTTTTTGAGGGAACGATCCCTCGTTGCGTCCCTTTGTTCCTCATCGTCGTTTCTTTTAGGTGTGTCCACCATGTATACATCGTGAGATGAGGTGGTTGTCCAGTGCCCTATAGGCGCTGGTTCCTGTTCGTCTCTTACATCATCGTCCATACCGTCGATGTCTTCAGAGTCGAAGTCGAGCAAGTCAGTTAAATCATCGACAGTGGCTACGAAGTGGGTGGCGGGTGGGCTTTGAATTTCTTCATCATCCGCATCCCATCCTTGCTGACCATAGTCCGGCCAGCGCTCTCCTGATAAAGAGAGAGACTTTAGTGAATTTAGAATGTCACCGAAGGGCAAGTGTTGAGAGATGTCCGCATTGGCGAACTCCATGATCGGCGCCCAATCGGATTTGATCGGCAGGGGCGCGGAAGGTTCGGAGTCCGGGGAGGAGTCCGGCACCTTGGAGTCACGGGCTTCGCAGAGGACAAGGCTGGTTTTCGGCTCGATTGCTGTAGAGATTGCAGCCCCCGAGGCGGTGTCCAACCATCCGTCCTCGATTGGCGCAGTCGGCTCTGAGCTAAGGGTCGGAGCGGACACTGGTGCGGCCTCCTGGGCATTGTTCGGCGGCAGAGCAAGATCATGCCCATCGTGACAGTGCGGCGTGCTCGGCTGTGGCTCGAACCCGTCGAAGATCAAGTCTCCGCGGACGTCAGTCGTGTAGTTCAAACTTCCAAATCTGACCTGATGGCCAGGGGCGTAGCTTTCGATCTGCTCCAGATGGCCAAGCGAATTGGCCCGCAGTGCAAAGCCGCCGAATACAAAGATCTGTCCGGGGAGAAAAGTCTCACCCTGGACCGCATCATTGTCGATGATCGGAGGAGCCATCGGGCCTAAAAATGACGACACAGAGGAACTCTTAATGAAAGCTGCAATGTCGGTGTCAAAACCGGTGGATCTCGGGTAGGGGGTCCCGAACTGTGCGTCTAGGCGGATGGTAACAGGAGACAAGGGACACGATGTTTTTACCCAGGTTCGGGCCCTCTCGATGGAGGTAAAACCCTACTCCTGCTTGATTAATATTGATGATATGGGTAGTACAAGAGTAGATCTACCACGAGATCAGAGAGGCTAAACCCTAGAAGCTAGCCTATGGTATGATTGTTGTTCGTCCTACAAACTAAAACTCTACGGTTTATATAGACACCGGAGAGGGCTAGGGTTACACAGAGTCGGTTACAATGGGAGGAGATCTACATATCCGTATCGCCAAGCTTGCCTTCCACGCCAAGGAAAGTCCCATCCGGATACGGGACGAAGTCTTCAATCTTGTATCTTCATAGTCCAGGAGTCCGGCCAAAGGTTATAGTCTGGTCATCCGGAGACCCCCTAATCCAGGACTCCCTCAATGCCCATCTAAGTCCTCATCCAAGAGATCTTTAATCATAGCAATACCAGGTTCAACATTAATTTGCTTAGGAGGTGTATACGTCCTAGTATTACTCTTACGAACAACAGTCAAAGCTTTAACATGATCATTTATCCTAACAGGAAAAGGAGGTTTTTCGACATAAGCAGTAGGAATAATAGGATCACTATATGTAATAGTCTTTTCTTTGACTGTAATAGGTGCAACTACTTTCACTTCAACAGGAGGATTATATTTAAACCACTTCTCTTTAGGGAGATCAACGTGAGTAGCAAAAGTTTCACAAAAAGTAGCTACTATCTTAGAGTCAAGTCCAAACTTAGAGCTAAATCCATGGAAAGCATCGGTATCCATAAAAGATTTAACACAATCGAACTTAGGTGTCATACCTGACTCCTTACCATCATCGAAACCCCAATCTTCAGAGTTGCGTTTAATTCTTTCCAATAAGTCCCATTTGAAATCAATAGTCTTCAGCATATAGGAACCAGCACAGGAAGTATCGAGCAGGTTGCGATTATCAAGAGAAAGCCGAGCATAAAAATTCTGAATAATCATTTCTCGAGAGAGCTCATGATTGGGGCATGAATATAACATTGACTTAAGCCTCCCCCAAGCTTGAGCGATGCTTTCTCCTTCGCGAGGCCAGAAAATATATATATGTAACTACGATCACGATGAACAAGATGCATAGGATAGAACTTTTGGTGAAATTCCAACTTTAGTCGCTTATAATTCCAAAATCTCGTATCATCACATAGCCTATACCATGTCATTGCATCTCCCTTCAAAGATAAAGGGAAGACCTTCCTTTTGACAACATCATCGGGGATACCTGCAAGCTTAAATAATCAACAAACTTCATCCACACAGATAAGGTGTAAGTCGGGATGCAATGTTTCGTCTCCTGCAAAAGGATTAGCTAGCAGTTTTTCTATCATACCCGAAGGAATCTCAAAGTGAATATTTTCATAAGGTTCAGTAGGTTGAGGAGCATCTCTTTGCTCTTCTGGTTGGGGTGAAGATACCCCAAACAATCCCCTCAAAGAATTAGTTTCCATAGTGACAAGTAACAGAAAATTTCAGCACACTATACAAATGTTTCCTTACCAAGTTCCACTCACCAAAAGCGCTACACTCCGCGGCAACGGCGCCAGAAATGAGTCTTGATGACCCACAAGTGTAGGGGATCTATCATAGTCCTTTCGATAAGTAAGAGTGTCGAACCCAACGAGGAGCAGAAGGAAATGATAAGCGGCTTTCAGTAAGGTTTTCTCTGCAAGCACTGAAATAATAGGTGATAGATAGTTTTGTGATAAGATAAATAATAAAGGGCAAAAAGTAAATAAAGTAAATAAAGTGCAGCAAGATGGCCCAATCCTTTATGTAGCAAAGGATAAGCCTGGACAAATTCTAATAATGAGGAAGGATCACCCGAGGACACATTGGGAATTATCGTCAAGCTAGTTTTCATCACGTTCGTAAGATTCGCGTTCGGTACTTTGATAATTTGATATGTGGGTGGACCGGCACTTGGGTACTGCCCTAACTTGGACAAGCATCCCACTTATGATTAACCCCTATTATAAGCATCCGCAACTACAAAAAGGAGTATTAAGGTAAACCTAACCACAACATTAAACATATGGGCCCATATCAACCCCTACCGAAGCAACGCATAAACTAGGGTTTAAGCTTCTGTCACTCTAGCAACCCATCATCTACTTATTACTTCCCTATGCCTTCCTCTAGGCCCAAATAATGGTGAAGTGTCATGTAGTCGACGTTCACATAACACCACAAGAGGAAAGACAACATACATCTCATCAAAATATTGAACAAATACCAAATTCACATGACTACTAATGGCAAGACTTCACCCATGTCCTCAGGAACAAACGTAACTACTCACAAAGCATATTCATGTTCATAATCAGAGTGATAATATGCATAAAGGATCTGATCATATGATCTTCCACCAAGTAAACCAATTAGCATCAACTACGAGGAGTAATCAACACTACTAGCAACCCACAGGTACCAATTTGTGGTTTTGATACAAGATTGGATACAAGAGATGAACTAGGGTTTTGAGAGGAGATGGTGCTGGTGAAGATGTTGATGGAGATTGACCCCCTCCTGATGAGAGGATCGTTTGTGATTACGTTGGTGACGATTTCCCCCTCCCAGAGGGAAGTGTTCCCGGCAGAACAGCTCCGCCAGAGCCCTAGATTGATTCCGCCAAGGTTCCGCCTCGTGGCGGCGGAGTTTCGTCCTGTAAGATTGCCCACGATTTTTTCCAGGGTAAGAGTGATGATATAGCAGAAGACGGATGTCGGAGGCCCACCAGGGGGCCCAGGAGATAGGGGTCGCGCCCTATAGGGGGGGGCCTGTCTCCTGGACAGGGTGTAGGCCCCCTGGCCTATTTCTTTCACTCATAAATTCTTAATAGATCCAAAAAGTTGTTTTGTGGAGTTTCAGGACTTTTGGAGTTGTGCAGAATAGGTTTCCAATGTTTGCTCCCTTTGCAACCAGAATTCCAGCTGCCGGCATTCCCCCTCTTCATGGTAAACCTTGTAAAATAAGAGAGAATAGCCATAAGTATTGAGATATAATGTGTAATGACATCCCATAATGCAATAAATATTGATATAAAAGCATGATGCAAAATGGACGTATCTGTGTTCCAGGTGGCGTGAGTTGTGAAATTATTCCGCATTGTTTTAAATGAAGGCTAAAATCGTAACTCATATATTCGCCTCCACGGTCAGATCATAGAAACTTTATTTTCTTGTTACGATGATTCTCCACTTCGATCTGAAATTCTTTGAACTTCTCAAATTTTTCAGAGTTGTGTTTCATTAAATAGATATACCCATATCTGCTCAAATCATCTATGAAGGTCAGAAAATAATGATACCTGCCGCAAGCCTTGACACTCATCGGATTACATACATCAGTATGTTTATTTCCAATAAGTCATTGGCTCGCTCTGTTGTTTCGGAGAATGGAGTTTTAGTCATCTTGCCCATGAGGCATGGTCCGCAAGCATCAAATGATTCATAATCAAGTGATTCCAAAAGTCCATCTGCATGGAATTTCTTCATGCGCTTTACACCAATATGACCTAAATGATAGTGACACAAATATGTTGCACTATCATTATCAACTTTGCGTCTTTTGGCATCAATATTATGAATATGTGTATCACCACAATCGAGATTCTATAGAAATAGACCATTCTTCAAGGGTGCATGACCATAAAAGATATTATTCATATAAACAGAAAAACCATTATTCTCAGTTTTGAATGAATAACCGTCTCGCACTAAACAAGATCCAGATATAATGTTCATGCTCAATGCTAGCACCAAATAACAATTATTCAGATGTAAAACTAATCCCGAAGGTAGATGTAGAGGTAGCGTGCAGACGGCGATCACATCGACCTTGGAACAATTCCCGACACACATCGTCACCTCGCCCTTAGCCAATCTTCATTTAACCCGTAGCTCCTGTTTTGAGTTACAAATATGAGCAACCGAACCAGTATCAAATATCCAGGCACTACTACGAGCATTAGTAAGGTACACATCAATAACATGTATATCAAATATACCTTTGTTCACTTTGCCATCCTTCTTATCCGCCAAATACTTGGGCCAGTTCCGCTTCCAGTGACCAGTCCCTTTGCAGTAGAAGCACTCAGTTTCAGGCTTGGGTCCAGCTTTGGGCTTCTTCCCGGGAGTGGCAACTTGCTTGCCATTCTTCTTGAAGTTCCCCTTCTTTTCCTTACCCTTTTTCATGAAACTAGTGGTCTTGTTAACCATCAGCACTTGATGCTCCTTCTTGATTTCTACCTCCGCAGCTTTGAGCATGGCGAAGAGCTCAGGAATTGTGTTCTCCATTCCTTGCATATTATAGTTCATCACAAAGCCTTTGTAGCTTGGTGGCAGTGATTGAAGAACTCTGTCAATAACACTATCATCTAGAAGATTAACTCCCAGCTGAGTCAACTGATTATGATATCCAAACATTCTGAGTATTTGTTCACTGATAGAACTGTTCTCCTCCATCTTGTGGCTATAGAACTTGTTGGAGACTTAATGTCTCTCAACTCGGGCATTTTCTTGAAATATTAACTTCAACTCCTGGAACATCTCATATGCTCCATAACATTCAAAATGTCTTTGAAGTCCCGATTCTAAGCCATAAAGCATGGCACACTGAACTATCGACTAGTCATTAGATCGAGCTTGCCAGACGTTCAAAACATCAGCATCTACTCCTGCAACAGGCCTTTCACTTAGTGGTGCATCAAGGACATAATTCTTTTGTGCAGTAATGAGGATAATCCTCAAGTTACGGACCTAGTCCATGTAGTTGCTACCATCATCTTTCAACTTAGCTTTCTCTAGGAACGCATTAAAATTCAAGGGAATGGTAGCACGGGCCATTGATCTACAACATAGATATGCAAATACTATCAGGATTAAGTTCATGATAAATTAAGTTCAATTAATCAAATTACTTAATAACTCCCACTTAGATAGACATCCCTCAAGTCATCTAAATAATCACGTGATCCAAATCAACTAAACCATGTCCGATCATCACGTGAGATGGAGTAGATTTCAATGGTGAACATCTCTATGTTGATCATATCTACTATATGATTCACGTTACACCTTTCGATCTCTAGTGTTCCAAGGACATGTCTTTACATGCTAGGCTCTTCAAGTTTAACCCAAGTATTCCGCATGTGCAAAATTGTCTTGCACCCGTTGTATGTGAACATAGAGTCTATCACACCTGATCATCACGTGGTGTTTCAACAAGAGGAACTGTCGCAATGGTGCATACTCAGGGAGAACACTTATACCTTGAAATTTAGTTAAGGGATCATCTTATAATGCTACTGCCATACTAAGCAAAATAAGATGCATACAAGATAAACATCACATGCAATCAAAATACGTGACATCATATGGCCATCATCATCTTGTGCTTTTCATCTCCATCTCTAAAGCATCGTCATGATCTCCATTGTCACCGGCTCGACACCTTGATCTCCATCGTTGCGTCGTGGTTGTCTCTCCAACTATTGCTTCTACAACTATAGCTAACGCATAGTGATAAAGTAAAGCAATTACATGGCGTTTGCATTTCATACAATAAAGGTACAACCATAAGGCTCCTGCCGGTTGCCGATAACTTTTACGGAACATGATCATCTCATACAATAATGTATATCACATCATGTCTTGACCATATCACATCAAAACGTGCCCTGCAAAAACAAGTTAAACGTCCTCCACTTCATTGTTGCAAGTTTTACGTGGCTGGTACGGGCTTCTAGCAAGAACCATTTTTACCTACGCATCAAAACCACAACGATGTTTCGTCAGGTTTCCTGTTTTAACCTTCTTCAAGGACCAGCCGTGGTTAAATTTGATTCAACTAAAGTAGGAGAAACAGACACCCGCTAGCCACCTTTATGCAAAACTAGTTGCATGTCTGTCGGTGGAACTGGTCTCATGTACGTGGACATACAAGGTTGGTCCGGTCCGCTTCATCCCACAATACCACTGAATCAAAATAAGACGTTGGTGGTAAGCAGTACGACTATCACCGCTCACAACTCTTTGTGTTCTACTCGTGCATATCATCTACGCATAGACCTGGCTCAGATGCCACTGTTGGGGAACATAGCATGCAATTTCAAAAAAATCCTACGCTCACGCAAGATCTATCTAGGAGATGCATAGCAACGAGGGGGAGAGTGTGTCTACGTACCCTCATAGACCGTAAGCAAAAGCGCTTGACAATAAGGTTGATGTATGATATGTCTCCGTCGTATCTATAATTTTTTATTGTTCCATGCCAATATTATTCAACTTTCATATACTTTTGGTAACTTTTTATACTATTTTTGGGACTAACATATTGATCCAGTGCCCAGTGCCAGTTCTTGTTTGTTGCATGTTTTTGTTTCATAGAAAACCCATATCAAACGGAGTCCAAACGGAATAAAAACGGACGGAGATTTTCTTTTGGAATATTTATGAATTTTGGGAATAAGAGTCAACGCGAGACAATGCCCGAGGGGGGCACGAGGCAGGGGGCGCGCCCTAGGGGGTCAGGTGCACCCTAGGCCCTCGTGGCCACCCCGTAAGGCGGTTGGTGCCTTCTTTCACCACAAGAAATCCAATATACGGATAGAAATCATGTCCAAAGGACAACCCAATCGGAGTTACGGATCTCCGGGAATATAAGAAACGGTGAAAGGGCAGAATCAGGAACGCAGAAACAGAGAGAGACAAAGAGACGGATCCAATCTCGGGGGGGCTCTCTCCCCTCCCATGCCGTGGGAGCCATGGACCAGAGGGGAAACCCTTCTCTCATCTAGGGAAAAGGTCAAGGAATAATAAGAAGAAATGGGGGCCCTCTCCCCCTCGCTTCCGGTGGCGCCGGAACGCCGCCGGGGGCCATCATCATCACCGCGATCTACACCAACACCTCCGCCATCTTCACCAACATCTCCATCACCTTCCCCTTCTATATTTAGTGGTCCACTCTCCCGCAACCCTCTGTACCCTCTACTTGAACATGGTGCTTTATGCTTCATATTATTATCCAATGATGTGTTTCCATCCTATGATGTCTGAGTAGATTTTTGTTGTCCTGTCGGTGATTGATGAATTGCTACGATTGGTTTAATTTGCTTGAGGTTATGTTGCTGTCCTATTGTGCCCTCCGTGTCGCACAAGCGTGAGGGATTCCCGCTGTAGGGTGTTGCAATACGTTCATGATTCGCTTATAGTGGGTTGCTTGAGTGACAGAAGCATAAACCCGAGTAAGGGGGTTGTGGCATATGGGATAAAGGGGACTTTATGCTTTAATGCTATGGTTGGGTTTTACCTTAATGATCTTTAGTAGTTGCGGATTCTTGCTAGAGTTCCAATCATCAGTGCATATGATCCAAGAAGAGAAAGTATGTTAGCTTATGCCTCTCCCACATAAAACTTGCTATTGGTCTAGTCAAATAGTCAATTGCTTCGGGACAATTTCACAACTCCTACCACCACTTTTCCACACTCGCTATATTTACTTTATTGCTTATTTATCTAAACAGCCCCTACTTTTTATTTACATGCTATTTATTATATTGCAAACCTATCCTATCACACCTACGAAGTACTTTTAGTTTCATACTTGTTCTAGGTAAAGCGTGCGTAGAGTTGTATCGGTGGTTGATAGAACTTGAGGGAATATTTGTTCTACCTTTAGCTCCTCGTTGGGTTCGACACTCTTACTTATTGAAAGAGGCTACAATTGATCCCCTATACTTGTGGGTTATCAAGACCTTTTTGTTGCACCGTTGCCGGGGAGTCATAGCGTGGGGTGAATATTCTCGTGTGTGCTTGTTTGCTTTATCACTAAGTAAAATTTATTTGTTGTTCTTAGTTGTTTTCAATCTTTAGTTATGGGTATGGAACACGAAATACCAAAAAAATTAGGTGTACTTGCTACTCATGGAGATGGGGAACCTCCTAAAACCCTCGATGTTGGTTATGTGAAAAATATTATGTACTACTTTGATAATCCTGAGAAAACCCCATTCAATTATGTTATGGGAGACACGTTGGATCAACGTGAATACTTTAGGGATTATCGCTTGACACAAAAAGGAAAACTATTATGGGATCAAATTCATATGTTGCATTGGTATGCTCGGGAACTATGCTTGAGATATGATTATACTTTTTGCTCTAGGATGAAGGCTCCACACCTTCCCTTCTCATGCAAATTTAATGATGATAAAACCTTTGGCTTCTTATGCTAATGGTATATATGATTACTATGATGTGGAACAAATAGAAGAATTTGTTGCTTTTATGGGTGCTTATGAAATTGAATCTTTGTTTAAAGAGTTTGAAGATTTTGATGATTCAGTTTATAGACATAAAAATTTAGTTATCCTTAAATATTGTTATGAGAATTATAAATACATTCCGATATTTATGCATTTATTGAGAAAGTCTCTGCTGTCCAAGAAGAGATTAATATTTTGCAGGAGTCTATGGAAGAAGGAATTGATGAAATTGTGAGCTCATTGGATGAAAAAGATGATGACGAGAGTGAAGAACAAAAGGAGGAAGAGCAGATTAGCTACCCGTGCCCACCTTCTAATGAGAGTAACTCTCCAACTCATACATTGTTTAATTCCCCTTCGTGCTTACCGAAGGATGATTGCTATGATGATTGTTATGATCCTGTTGATTCTCTTGAAATATCCCTTTTTGATGATGCTTGCTATGCTTGTGGCCAAGATGCCAATATGAATTATGCTTATGGAGATGAACTTGCTATAGTTCCTTATGTTAAACATGAAATTGTTGCTATTGCACCCATGCATGATAGTCCTATTATCTTTTTGAATTCTCCCGACTACACTATATCGGAGAAGTTTGTGCTTATTAAGGATTATATTGATGGGTTGTGTTTTACTACTACACATGATGATTTTTATAGATATAATATGCATGTGCTTGCTGCTCCTACTTGCAATTATTATGAGAGAGGAACTATATCTCCGCCTCTCCATGTTTCCAATATCATAAAATTGCAAGAAACTGATTATACTATGCTTTGGCCTTTACTTGGTGTGCATGAATTGTTCTTTTATGACATGCCGATGCATAGGAAGAGAGTTATACTTCGTTGTTGCATGATATATGTTACTTTGTGCTCACTACTAAATCACAAATCATTGTTAATTAAAATTGGCTTTGATATACCTTGGGATCCGGGTGGATTCATTACTTGAGCACTATATGCCTAGCTTAATGGCTTTACAGAAAGCGCATCTAGGGAGACAACCCGGAAGTTTTAGAGAGTCATTTATTTCTGTCGTGTGCTTTCATATAGTCTAAAAACAAAAAAATAAAGAGGGGAACCCAAAACTTTTTAAAAAGCAAAGTGAAAGTGAGAGAGACAAGCATTGTTGAAGTGGGAGAGATCCTTGAACTTTGTTCATGCTCACGGAAACTTTGTGAATCTTGATTACAGAAAATTTTCAACAAAAATAAGTATCCCCTTGTACAATTCCATTGTATTATAAAAATAATGTGCTAACGTTTGCCTTTAGGATGTTTACAATGCTTGTTGGTTTGTACGGTGCAGGACAGAAACTTTGGCTGTAGTGCGCGATTTTAATTGTTTTACTGGAACGACAAATAGTTCTGATTCCTTTTGCATTGTCTTTCTGTAGAAATTGTTTATTTTTCCTAATTTTGGTAGAATTTTTGGGGTACCATAAGTATGGTGAATGTTCAGATTGCTACAGACTGTTCTGTTTTTGACAGATTGTGTTTTTGGCTGCATAGTTTGCTTGTTTTGATGAAACTATCAATTTCTATCAGTGGATTAAGCCATGGAAAATTTATATTACAGTAGAAAAAATTCGAAAACAAAATATTAATTGGTTTGCAATAGTACTTAGAGTAGTGATTTGCTTTATTATACTAACGGATCTTACCGAGTTTTCTGTTGAAGTTTTGTGTGGATGAAGTGTTTGATCGAGAAGGTCTCGATATGAGGAAAAGGAGGAGAAGCAAGAGCCCAAGCTTAGGGATGCCCAAGGCACCCCAAGTAAATATTCAAGGAAACTAAAGCGTCTAAGCTTGGGGATGCCCCGGAAGGCATCCCCTGTTTCTTCAACAAGTATCGGTATGTTTTTGTATTCATTTCGTTCATGCGATATGTGCAAGTCTTGGATCGTCTTTTGCATTTAGTTTTCACTTTTCTTTTATGCACCATGCTGGTATGAGATAGTCCTTGGTTGATTTATATAATGCTCA
This sequence comes from Triticum aestivum, assembly GCF_018294505.1. Lineage (NCBI taxonomy): Eukaryota > Viridiplantae > Streptophyta > Magnoliopsida > Poales > Poaceae > Triticum > Triticum aestivum. The sequence goes on from NC_057801.1 coordinate 701,095,406, forward strand.
TTGCACTTCACTTATATCTTTTGAGTGTGGATTTATAGAATGCTTCATGTGCTTCACTTATATCATTTGAAGTTTGGATTGCCTGTTTCTCTTCACATAGAAAACCGCCATTTGTAGAATGCTCTTTTGCGTCACTTATATTTTTTAGAGCGTGGACATATATTTTGTAGAAAGAATTAAACTCTCTTGCTTCACTTATATCTATTTAGAGAGATGACAGGAATTGGTCATTCACATGGTTAGTCATAAAATCCTACATAAACTTGTAGATCATTGAATATGATATGTTTGATTCCTTGCAATAATTTTGCGATATAAAGGTGGTGATATTAGAGTCATGCTAGTGAGTGGTTGTGGATTAGTAGAAATACTTGTGTTGAGGTTTGTGATTCCCGAAGCATGCATGTATGGTGAACCGTTATGTGATGAAGTCGGAGCATGATTTATTTATTGATTGTCTTCCTTATGAGTGGCGGTCGGGGACGAGCGGTGGTCTTTTCCTACCAATCTATCCCCCTAGGAGCATGCGCGTAGTACTTTGTTTTGATTAATAATAGATTTTTGCAATAAGTATATGAGTTCTTTATGACTAATGTTGAGTCCATGGATTATACGCACTCTCACCCTTCCATCATTGCTAGCCTCTTTGGTACCGTGCATTGCCCTTTCTCACCTCGAGAGTTGGTGCAAACTTCGCCGGTGCATCCAAACCCCGTGATATGATACGCTCTATCACACATAAGCCTCCTTATATCTTCCTCAAAACAGCCACCATACCTACCTATTATGGCATTTCCATAGCCATTCCGAGATATATTGCCATGCAACTTCCATCATCATCATATACATGACTTGAGCATTCATTGTCATATTGATTTGCATGATCGTAAGATAGCTAGCATGATGTTTTCATGGCTTGTCCGCTTTTTGATGTCATTGATATCTTGGATCATTGCACATCCCGGTACACGCCGGAGGCATTCACATAGAGTCATATCTTTGTTCTAGATATCGAGTTGTAATGTTGAGTTGTAAGTAAATAAAAGTGTGATGATCATCATTATTAGAGCATTGCCCCAGTGAGGAAAGGATGATGGAGACTATGATTCCCTCACAAGTCGGGGTGAGACTCCGGACTTAATAAAAAAAAGGCCAAAGAAGCCCAAATAAAAAAAGGGGGTCCAAAGAAGCCCACCAAAAAAGAGAAAATAAAAAAAATGAGAGAAAAAGAGAGAAGGGGCAATGTTACTACCCTTTTACCACACTTGTGCTTCAGAGTAGCACCATGTTCTTCATATAGAGAGTCTCCTATATTGTCACTTTCATATACTAGTGGGAATTTTCATTACAGAACTTGGCTTGTATATTCCAATGATGGGCTTCCTAAAATGCCCTAGGTCTTCATGAGCAAGCAAGTTGGATGCACACCCACTTAGTTTCCAGTTTGAGCTTTCATACACTTATAGCTCTTAGTGCATCCATTGCATGGCAATCCCTACTCCTCACATTGACATCAATTGATGGGCATCTCCATAGCCCGTTGATTAGCCGTGTCGATGTGAGACTTTCTCCTTTTTGTCTTCTCCACATAACCTCCACCATCATATTCTATTCCACCCATAGTGCTATATCCATGGCTCACGCTCATGTATTGCATGAAAGCTAAAAAGGTTTGAGAACATCAAAAGTATGAAACAATTGCTTGGCTTGTCATCGGGGTTGTGCATGATTTGAATATTTTGTGTGATGAAGATGGAGCATAGCCAGACTATATGATTTTGTAGGGATAACTTTCTTTGGCCATGTTGTTTTGAAAAGACATGATTGCTTTATTAGTACGATCGAAGTATTATTGTTCTTATGTCAAATGATAGACTATTGCTTTGAATCACTCGTGTCTTAATATTCATGCCATGATTAGACATATGATCAAGATTATGCTAGGTAGCATTCCACATCAAAAATTATCTTTTTTATCATTTACCTACTCAAGGACGAGCAGGAATTAAGCTTGGGGATGCTGATACATCTCCGTCATATCTATAAATTTTTATTGTTCCATGCCAATATTATTCAACTTTCATATAATTTTGGCAAATTTTTATACTATTTATGGGACTAACATATTGATCCAGTGCCCAGTGTTAGTTCTTGTTTGTTGCATGTTTTTTGTTTCGCAAAAAACCAATATCAAATGGAGTCCAAATGGAATAAAAACGGACGGAGATTTTTTTGGAATATTTATGAATTTTGGGAAGAAGAGTCAACGCGAGACAATGCCCGAGGGGGCCACGAGGGGGTCAGGCGCGCCTTGGACCCTCGTGGCCACCCCGTAAGGTGGTTGGTGCCCTTCTCTCGCCGCAAGAAAGCCAATATCCCGATAGAAATCATGTCCAAAGGGCATCCAAATCAGAGTTACGGATCTCCGGGAATATAAGAAACGGTAAAAGGGCAGAATCGGGAATGCAGAAACAGAGAGAGACAGAGAGACAGATCCAATCTCGGAGGGGATCTCGCCCCTCCCATGCCATGGGAGCCATGGACCATAGGGTAAACCCTTCTCCCATCTAGGGAAAAGGTCAAGGAAGGAGAAGAAAGAAGAAGGGGGCCCTCTCCCCTCGCTTCCGGTGGAGCCGGAACGCCGCCGGGGGCCATCATCATCACCGCGATCTACACCAACACCTCCGCCATGTTTACCAACATCTCCATCACCTTCCCCCTTCTATATTCAACGGTCCACTCTCCCGCAACCTGCTGTACCCTCTACTTGAACATGGTGCTTTATGCTTCATATTATTATCCAATGATGTGTTGCCATCCTATGCTGTCTGAGTAGATTTTTGTTGTCATATCGGTGATTGATGAATTGCTATGATTGGTTTAATTTGCTTGAGGTTATGTTGTTGTCCTATTGTGCCCTCCGTGTCTCGCAAGCGTGAGGGATTCCCGTTGTAGGGTGTTGCAATATGTTCATGATTCGCTTATAGTGGGTTGCTTGAGTGACATAAGCATAAACTCAAGTAAGGGGGTTGTGGCGTATGGGGTAAAGGGGACTTGATGCTTTAATGCTATGGTTGGGTTTTACCTTAATGATCTTTAGTAGTTGCAGATGCTTGCTATAGTTCCAATCATAAGTGCATATGATCCAAGAAGAGAAAGTATGTTAGCTTATGCCTCTCCCACATAAAACTTGCTATCGGTCTAGTAAAGTAGTCAATTGCTTCGGGACAATTTCACAACTCCTACCACCACTTTTCCACACCTCGCTATATTTACTTTATTGCTTCTTTATCTAAACAGCCCCTACTTTTTATTTACATGCTCTTTATTATCTTGCAAACCTATCCTATCACACCTAAAAGTACTTTTAGTTTCATACTTGTTCTAGGTAAAGCGAAGTTAAGCGTGCATAGAGTTGTATCAGTGGTCGATAGAACTTGAGGGAATATTTGTTCTAACTTTAGCTCCTCGTTGGGTTCGACACTCTTACTTATAGAAAGAGGCTACAATTGATCCCCTATAGTTGTGGGTTATCAATGTAGTCGAACTGTTGGGGAACGTATCAATAATTCAAAATTTACTACGCATCACCAAGATCAATCTAGGAGATTCTAGCAACAAGAGAGAGAGGGGATGAGCATCTTCATACCTTTGAAGATATCTAAGCGGAAGCATTACTAGGACGCGGATGAGGGAGTCATACTCGCGGCAATTCAAATCACAGAAGATCCGATCAAACACCGAACGGACGGTGCCTCCGCGTTCAACACATGTACAGCCCGGGGACGACCCCTCCTTCTTGATATAGCAAGGGGATAGGAGAAGTTGAGGGAGAGCTCCGGCAGCACGACGGCGTGGTGGTGGAGCTTGTAGTTCTCCGGCAGGGCTTCGCCAAGCACTATCACGGAGGGGTAGGTGTTGGGGAGGGAGAGGGCTGCGCCAGCAGAAGGATGTGGCAGCCCTCCTACCTCCCATCTATTTATAGGGGCAAGGGATAGGGGGGCCGGCCCCCTCCATATGGATCTATTGGGGGCGGCGGCCAAGGGGGGAGGCTTGCCCCCCAAGCCAAGGGGAGCGCCCCCTTTAGGGTCCCCCCCCCCCAAACCCTAGGCGCATGGGCCCTAGGGGGGTGGCGCCCAGCCCACTTAGGGGCTGGTTCCCCTCCATATTCAGCCCATAGGGCCCTCCGGGGCAGGTGGACCCTCCCGGAGGACCCCCGGAACCCTTTCGGTGGTCCCGGTACAATACCAATATACCCCCGAACATTTCCGGCGACCAAATAAGGACTTCCCATATATAAATCTTTATCTCCGGACCATTCTGGAACTCCTCGTGACGTCCGGGATCTCATACGGGACTCTGAACAACATTCGGTAACTGCATACTAATTCCCATAACAACTCTGGCGTCACCGAACCTTAAGTGTGTAGACCCTACGGGTTCGGGAATCATGTAGACATGACCGAGACATCTCTCCGGCCAATAACCAACAGCGGGATCTGGATACCCATGTTGGCTCCCACATGTTCCACGATGATCTCATCGGATGAACCATGATGTCGGGGATTCAATCAATCCCGTATACAATTCCCTTTGTCAATCGGTATGTTACTTGTCCGAGATTCGATCGTCGGTATCCCAATACCTCGTTCAATCTCGTTATAGGCAAGTCACTTTACTCGTTCCTTAATGCATGATCCCATGACTAACTGCTTAGTCTCACTGATCTCATTATGATGATGCATTACCGAGTGGGCCTAGAGATACCTCTCCGTCATACGGAGTGACAAATCCCAGTCCCGATTTGTGCCAACCCAACAGACACTTTCAGAGATACCTGTAGTGTACCTTTATAGCCACCCAGTTACATTATGACGTTTGGTACACCCAAAGCATTCCTACGGTATCCGGGAGTTGCACAATCTCATGGTCTAAGGAAATGATACTTGACATTAGAAAAGCTTCTAGCAAACAAACTACACGAGCTTGTGCTATTCTTAGGATTGGGTCTTGTCCATCACATTATTCTCCTAATGATGTGATCCCGTTATCAATGACATCCAATGTCCATGGTCAGGAAACCATGACCATCTATTGATCAACGAGCTAGTCAACTAGAGGCTCACTAGGGACATGTTGTGGTCTATGTATTCACACATGTATTACGGTTTCCGATTAATACAATTATAGCATGAACAATAGACAATTATCATGAACAAGGAAATATAATAATAACCATTTTATTATTGCCTCTAGGGCATATCTCCAACATGAACTTCTTCTAGCTCCGACCGATCAAGTATCGAACGTACGGCACCTCTGAGTTCTGCACACATTCAACTCGATGACGTCCCTCGTCCTCTTGATCCAGCAAGATGTCGAGGAAGTAGATGAGTTCTTTTAGCACGACGGTGTGGTGACGGTGATGGTGAAGTGATCCGCGCAGGGCTTGCCTAAGCACCGCGAGACTATGACCCGGGGGTGTAAACTGTGGAGGGGGGCGCCGCACACGGCTAACAATTTGATGTTGTGTTCTCGGCGCCCCCTCCCAACATATATATGAGTGGGAGGGGAGGGGAGGAAGCCAAGGGGCGCCCCAAGTAGGATCCGAATCCTACTTGGCGTTTCCCCAAGTGGCGCCCCCCACTTTCCTTTTTTTCACCGGAGAAGAAAGGGAGGGGGAAGAGAAAAAGGAAGGGGGGCCGAACCCCCCCTTTTTCCTTCTCCATTTTGGCCACATGCCATAGGGGGGGCGCCACCCCTTGTGGGCTGGTGTGCTCCCCTCTAATGGCTCATGTGGCCCATATCTTCCCCCG
>NC_057801.1:701101392-701107902 GCF_018294505.1 Triticum aestivum
ATAAATACCTGACACACTCCGGAAAACTTCCGGTGTCCGAATACTATCATCCTATATATCAATCTTTACCTCTCGACCATTTCTAGACTCCTCATCATGTCTGTGATCTCATCCGGGACTCCAAACAACATTCGGTCACCAAATCACATAACTCATATAATACTAAATCGTCATTGAATGTTAAGCGTGCGGACCCTGCGGGTTCGAGAACTATGTAGACATGACCGAGACACCTCTCTGGTCAATAACCAATAGCGGAACCTGGATTCTCATATTGGCTCCTACATATTCTACGAAGATCTTTATCAGTTGAACTGTTATGACAACATACATTATTCCCTTTGTCTATCGTATGTTACTTGCCCGAGATTCGATCGTCGGTATCTTACCTAGTTCAATCTTGGTACCGGCAAGTATCTTTACTTGTTCCATAATACATCATCCTGCAACTAACTCATTAGTCACTTTGCTTGCAAGGCTTCTTATGATGTGTATTACCGAGAGGGCCCAGAGTACCTCTCCGATACTCGGAGTGACAAATCCTAATATCAATCTATGTCAACTCAAAAAATACGTTCGGAGATACCTATAGAGCATATTTATAATCACCCAGTTACGTTGTGATGTTTGATAGCACACAAGGTATTCCTCCGGTATCCAGGAGTTGCATAATCTCATTGTCGAAGGAGTATGTATTTGACATGAAGAAAGCAATAGCAATAAAACTGAATGATCATAATGCTAAGCTAACGAATGGGTCTTGTACATCACATCATTCTCCTAATGATGTGATCCCATTATCAAATGACAACTCATGTCCATGGTCAGGAAACCTTAACCATCTTTGATAAACGATCTAGTCAAGTAGAGGCTCACTAGGGACACAGTGTTTGTCTATGTATTCACACATGTATTTAGGTTTTTGATCAATACAATTCTAGCATGAATAATAAACATTTATCATGAATAAGGAAATATAAAATAACAACTTTATTATTGCCTCAATGGCATATTTCCTTCAGCATCATCCTTGCCCGGTCTAATTGCCGTCAACGCCACCACGGCGCCCAACGGCACCACCACCCTGCGCGCGAACTACTGTGCACGTCGCGGTCGCCGCCGGTACACCTCAGCACCATGCCGCCAAGTACCACCAGCTGAGACAACTTGAAGCCTCTGGAAGATATGTCATGTGTAGCACCTGCCGACCAGGCATGACAAAGCGTAGCGCCTGTCAGCCATGCATGACTTGACATCTCCATCAAACCTCTGTGCAAGGTATAGCCACTCCACCTCCTACCTCTGACCACCAGCATTGCTCCACAAATGATGCTCCCAAGAGAGAAACATCGTCATAGTGCCCCCATCGTCCGATCTAGAAGACCAGATCCTAGGGTTTCCCCCAGAGCAGTACGAGTGGGTTGACATAAGTCACACAACGATGCCTTCAGCAAGGTAATGACGTAGAACACCGCCATCGCCCGGTGTTGGCTCAGTTTTCACCGGCAACTATGTCTCCCCGACTCGTAGCCAGTACTTGATCACGAATCCGAAGATCCGAACACTCAGCCCGATGACCCACAAGTATAGGGGATCTATCATAGTCCTTTTGATAAGTAAGAGTATCGAACCCAATGAGGAGCAGAAGGAAATGACAAGTGGTTTTCAACAAGGTATTCTGTGCAAGCACTGAAATTCTCGATAACAGATAGTTTTGTGATAAGATAAATTGTAACGGGTAACAAGTAAATAAAGTAACTAAGGTGCAGCAAGGCGGCCCAATCCTTTTTGTAGCAAAGGACAAGCCTGGATGAACTCTTATATAAAGCGAAGCTCTCCCGAGGACACATGGGAATTACTGTCAAGTTAGTTTTCATCATGCTGATATGATTCACGTCCGTTACTTTGATAATTTGATATGTGGGTGGACCGGTGCTTGGGTGTTGCCCTTCTTTGGACAAGCCTCCCACTTATGATTAACCCCTCTCGCAAGCATCCGCAACTACGAGAGAAGAATTAAGGTAAACCTAGTCATAGCATGAAACATATTGATCCAAATCAGCCCCTTACGAAGCAACGCATAAACTAGGGTTTAAGCTTCTGTCACTCTAGCAACCCATCATCTACTTATTACTTCCCAATGCCTTCCCCTAGGCCCAAATCATGGTGAAGTGTCATGTAGTCGACATTAACATAACACCACTAGAGGAAAGACAACATGCATCTCATCAAAATATCAAACGAATACCAAATTCACATGATTACTTATGACAAGACTTCTCCCATGTCCTCGGGAACAAACATAACTACTCACAAAGCATATTCATAATCAAGATCAGAGGAGTATTAATTATCATTAAGGATCTGAACATATAATCATCCATCGGTTAAACCAACTAACATCGACTACAAGGAGTAATCAACACTACTAGCAACCCACCGGTACCAATATGAGGTTTTGGGACCAAGATCAAATACAAGAGATGAACTAGGGTTTGAGAGGAGATGGTGCTGGTGAAGATGTTGATGGATATTGACCCCCTCTCGATGAGATGATCGATGGTGATGATGATGGCGACGATTTCCCCCTCCCGGAGGGATGTTTCCCCGACAGAACAGCTCCGCCGGAGCCCTAGATTGGTTCTGCCCAGGTTTCGCCTCAAGACAGTGGCGCTTCATCCTGAAAGCTTCCTCTTTCTTTTTTCCAGGTCAAAACACACCATATAGCCAAAGATGGGCATCGGAGGCCTGCTAGGGGGCCCACAAGGTCGGGGGCGCGCCCTCCACCCTTGTGGCTGGCTGGTGCCCCCTTCTGGTTCTTTCTTCACCCAATATTTTTCATATATTCCCAAAATAAGCTTCGTGAAGTTTCAGGACTTTTGGAGTTGCGTAGAATAGGTCTCTAATATTTGCTCCTTTTCTAGTCCAGAATTCCAGCTGCCGGCATTCTCCCTCTTCATGTAAACCTTATAGAATAAGAGAGAATAGGCATAAGTATTGTGATATAATGTGTAATAATAGCCCATAATGCAATAAATATCAATATAAAAGCATGATGCAAAATGGACGTATCAACTCCCCCAAGCTTAGACCTCGCTTGTCCTCAAGCGAAAGCCAATATCGATAAATATGTCCACATGTTTAGAGATAGAGGTGTCGATAAAAATAAAATACGAACATGAGGGCATCATGATCATCTTCAGAATAGCAACATATCATGCCATATAATTTCTTATGCTAAATTAACAATTCATTCACAAGGTAAAGTATGAATCCGAAACTTTATTGAAAACTAACAAACTATGATCTCAGTCATTTAAGCAATTGCAATTTATCATAACATCGGAAAGAGTCAATAAAAGAGCTTTTCAGAAAGTCCACATATTCAACTATCATATAATCTTTCACAATTGCTAATACTCATGCGATACTTGTGGGTACCAAGTTTCAATCGGACACAGAGAAAGATAGGGGCTTATAGTTTCACCTCCCAACCTTTTACCTCAAGGGTAATGTCAACAGTAATACTTCATGAAAACTTACATCCTAGTGGATATATGTATCCGTATCTCTCCAACATATAGTGCTTGCCAAAGGAAAAGGTGTAAAAAGGAAAGGTGATGATCACCATGACTCTTGTATAAGGATTGGAGATAAAATTAAAAGATAGGCCCTTTGCAGAGGGAAGCAGAGGTTGTCATGCACTTTTATGGTTGGATGCACAAAATCTTAATGCAAAAGAATGTCACTTTATATTGCCGCTTATGATAGGGACCTTTATTATGCAGTCCGTCGCTTTTATTTCTTCCATATCACAAGTTCGTATAAAGCTTATTTTATTCACACTAATAGATCATACATATTTAGATAGCAATTTTATTGCTTGCACCGATGACAGCTTTCTTGAAGGATCTTACTCAATCCATAGGTAGGTATGGTGGACTCTCATGGCAAAAACTGGGTTTAGGGATGTTTGGAAGCACAAGTAGTATCTCTACTTGGTGCAAAGAATTTGGCTAGCCTGAGAGGGAAAGGCAAGCTCAACATGTTGGATGATCCATGATCATATAACTTCTATTCGGATATAAGAAAACATAACCTATTATGTTGTCTTCCTTGTCCAACATCAACTGTTTAGCATGTCATATTTTAATGAGTGCTCGCAATTATAAAAATGTTCAATATAGTATATTTATATGTGAAAACCTCTCTTTCTTTATTACTTCCTATTAATTGCAACAATGACCAAAACTATGTTTGTCAACTCTCAACAACTTTTATTCATCATACTCTTTATATGTGAAGTCATTACTCTCCAAAAGATCAATATATGAACTTTTTGTTTCTTTTTATTCTTTCTTTTATTTAATTCCCTCAACATCATAGAAAGAAAGAAAAGCCCTCAACTCCAAACTACTCTTTGTTATATATCTCAAGGACTCGATAACATAGATAGAGATCGAAGAAAAACTCAAAGCTAGATCATACTAAAACTTTATTCTACTAGATCAAGATATAACCAAAAGCATCGAACTAAGAAAAATGATAAAGATAGAGGTGTGATGGTGATACGATACCGGGGCACCTCCCCCAATCTTGATAGATGCCAAGGGGAGTGCCCATACCCATGTATTTATGTCTCTTTCTTCGGAGGTGGTGATGATGGAGTTGTTGATGAAGTAGTGCCCAACATCGAGCATAGGAGATGCTCCAATTTATGAATAATGCCCCTCAGTTTGGTGATATGCTCTTGCAATAGAATATTTTCATGAGTGAGATCTTGTTTTGCACACGAACAATTTCAATGATCTTGAAAGCTTCAATTTTAGTAGGGGTAAGGTGATTGTAGTAGGGTTGAAGGATGTCTTCTTCTTCTGCTGGTGGCACTTGATCCTCCGCGGCCTTCTTGATATTATCACCCTTGTTGATCTCCCCAAGTTCCTATCTCTTCATCTCTATCTTCATTAGCCAAGCATCATTGCCCGCATTGTTGGAGGAGGGGGACGACATGATGCCTGGCCTTGAAAACTCTAACAGAAAACAGCTCGAAACAAAAATATGAGATATTTGCGTGGTACGGTGTTCAAAACCTTTGGGAGATTATATAATGAATTTTTACCGACCAAAACAAGTATCGTGCAAGAAAACGGAGTCCGGAGGGCACACGAGGTGGCCACAAGGTCGGGGGGGCGCCCAGGGGTAGGGCACGCCCTCCACCCTTGTGGACGCCTCGTGTCTCTTTCGGACTACTTTTAATTTTCCTAATTTTTTAAATATTCCAAAATGGACAAAATTTATCATTGGAAATGTTTTGGAGTCGGTTTACTTACCGTACCACATACCTATTCCTTTTCGGAGTCTGAGACGTTCTGAAAAGTGTCCCTTATGTACTCCTCCGGTGTTAAGGTGTAAAATATGTTGGTCTCAATATTTATGGGAGTACCTGAGATATAGTGTTTGATTGTCTGACCGTTTACCACCTTCGGATTTGTACTTTTGGCGTTGTTGATTTTTATGGCACCAGAAGGATAGACCTCCTCGATGATGTAAGGGCCTTCCCATTTAGAGAGAAGTTTTCCTGCAAAAAACCTTAAACGAGAGTTGTATAGCAAAACATAATCACCTACATTAAATTGACGCTTTTGTATTCTTTTGCCATGCCATATTTTAACCTTTTCCTTAAACAACTTGGAATTCTCATAGGCTTGGGTTCTCCACTCATCAAGCGAGCTAATGTCAAATAACCTCTTCTCGCCAGCAAGTTTGAAATCATAATTGAGCTCTTTAATAGCCCAATATGCCTTATGTTCTAGCTCAAGAGGTAAGTGACATGCTTTTCCATATACCATTTTATACGGAGATATACCCACAGGATTCATATAAGCAGTTCTATAGGCCCACAAAGCATCATCAAGTTTCTTAGACCAATTATTTCTAGATCTACTAATAGCCTTTTGCAAAATTAATTTAATCTCTCTATTGCTCAACTCTACTTGACCACTAGACTGAGGATGATATGGAGATGCAATTCTATGGTTAACATCATACTTAGCAAGCATTTTACGTAAAGCACCATGAATAAAATATGTGTATACCCATTAGAGGAAGGAAAAGGTCCCATATAATCAAAGCCCCAAACATCAAATGGTTCAATAACAAGTGAATAGTTCATGGGCATTTCCTAACGTCTACTAATATTACCAATTCTTTGTCACTGATCACAAGACAAGACAAACTTACGAGCATCCTTAAAGAGAGTGGGCCAATAGAAACCGGATTGCAATACTGATACGTCCATTTTGCATCATGCTTTTATATCAATATTTATTGCATTATGGGTTGTTATTACACGTTATGTCACAATACTTATGGCTATTCTCCCTTATTTTACAAGGTTTACCATGAAGAGGGGGAATGCCGGCAGCTGGGATTCTGGCTGGAAAAGGAGCAAATATTGGAAACCTATTCTACACAGCTCCAAAAGCCCGCAACACCACGAAAGTCATTTTT